>NC_048587.1:5343509-5353509 GCF_013265735.2 Oncorhynchus mykiss | reverse complement strand
CCGACAGAATTCTGCATGTAGGGCTTCAATTGGATGTTTGTCCCACATTTTAAAATCCAGTTTATTGAGTGGCCCCCAAACCTCACTTCCATAAAGTGCTATTGGTAGGATTACACTGTCAAATATTTTAGTCCAAATTCTAATTGGGATGTTGATTTTGAATAATTTCATTTTTATTGCATACATTGCTCTGCGGGCTTTTTCTTTGAGTGCCTTCACTGCCATATTAAAGTTTCCCGATGCAGATATGGTCAGACCAAGGTAGGTGTAATGTTTTGTGTGTTCAATTAAGGTGTTGTTCAGGGTGAATTTACATTTGTGTTTCTGACATCTGGGTTTTTTTGGGAAAATCATGATTTTAGTTTTTTGGAAATTTACTGCCAGGGCCCAATTATGGCAATATTGCTACAGAATATTAATGTTTTGTTGAAGACCTTCTTTGGTTGGTGATAGAAGTACCAAGTCATCAGCATATAGCAGGTATTTCACCTCTGTGTCAAATAAAACCTCTCTCTCTCTCTCTCTCGCTCCCTGTCTCTCTCTCTCTCTCTCTCTCTTGCTCTCTCTCTCTCTCTTTCTCTCTCTCTCTCTCTCTCTCTCTCTGTCTCTCTCTCTCTCTCTCTTTCTCTCTCTCAGGTGTGTCTTAGGGGGACAGGCTAAAGTGGAGAAATGGCTGCAGGTGACTCTGGAGGAGAGGAGATCTTATCTGTTGTTAACAGAGGAATGACACCTTAATGGAACTCCAGGCTAGCAATTACCTCAGAGATCTCCTCCCCTTCTCCTCCCCCAACCCTCCCCCCTCCTCTCCTCTATCCTCTCCTCCCCCCCGACTCCAACTCAGTTCTGACAAATTAAGATGAATTACACAGTGTGAGATACCTATCTACCTGTCTGATATAACACAGTCAGACAGGGTGAGGGGAACTGTCTACCTGTCTGATATAACACAGTGTGAGGGGGAGCTGTCTACCTGTCTGATATAACACAGTGTGAGGGGGAGCTGTCTACCTGTCTGATATAACACAGTGTGAGGGGGAGCTGTCTACCTGTCTGATATAACACAGTGTGAGGGGGAGCTGTCTACCTGTCTGATATAACACAGTGTGCGGGGGAGCTGTCTACCTGTCTGATATAACACAGTGTGAGGGGGAGCTGTCTACCTGTCTGATATAACACAGTCAGACAGGGTGAGGGGAACTGTCTACTTGTCTGATATAACACAGTGTGAGGGGAACTGTCTACCTGTCTGATATAACACAGTGTGAGGGGGAACTGTCTACCTGTCTGATATAACACAGTCTGAGGAGAGCTGTCTACCTGTCTGATATAACACAGTCTACCTGTCTGATATAACACAGTGTGAGGGGGAACTGTCTACCAGTCTGATATAACACAGTGTGAGGGGGAGCTGTCTACCTGACTGATATAACACAGTCTACCTGTCTGATATAACACAGTCAGACAGTGTGAGGGGAGCTGTCTACCTGTCTGATATAACACAGTCTACCTGTCTGAGATAACACAGTGTGAGGAGACTGTCTACCTGTCTGAGATAACACAGTGTGAGGGGAACTGTCTACCTGTCTGAGATAACACAGTGTGAGGAGGAGCTGTCTACCTGTCTGATATAACACAGTCTACCTGTCTACCTGTCTGATATAACACAGTCTACCTGTCTGATATAACACAGTGTGAGGAGGAGCTGTCTACCTGTCTGATGTAACACAGTCTACATGTCTACCTGTCTGATATAACACAGTCTACCTGTCTGATATAACACAGTGTGAGGAGGAGCTGTCTACCTGTCTGATATAACACAGTCTACCTGTCTACCTGTCTGATATAACACAGTCTACCTGTCTACCTGTCTGATATAACACAGTCTACCTGTCTACCTGTCTGATATAACACGGTCTACCTGTCTACCTGTCTGATACAACGCAGTGTGAGGGGAACTGTCTACCTGTCTGATATAACACAGTGTGAGGAGGAGCAGTCTACCTGTCTGATATAACACAGTCAGACAATGTGAGGGGAACTGTCTGCCTGTCTGATATAACACAGTGTGAGGGGGAGCTGTCTACCTGTCTGATATAACACAGTCTACCTGTCTACCTGTCTGATATAACACAGTGTGAGGGGAACTGTCTACCTGTCTGATATAACACAGTCTACCTGTCTGATATAACACAGTGTGAGGGGAACGGTCTACCTGTCTGATATAACACAGTGTGAGGGGAACGGTCTACCTGTCTGATATAACACAGTCAGACAGTGTGAGGGGGAGCTGTCTACCTGGCTGATATAACACAGTATACCTGTCTGATATAACACTGTCTGCCTGTCTGATATAACACAGTCAGACAGTGTGAGGGGGAACTGTCTACCTGTCTGATATAACACAGTGTGAGGGGAACTGTCTACCTGTCTGATATAACACTGTCTGCCTGTCTGATATAACACAGTCAGACAGTGTGAGGGGGAACTGTCTACCTGTCTGATATAACACAGTGTGAGGGGAACTGTCTACCTGTCTGATATAACACTGTCTGCCTGTCTGATATAACACAGTCAGACAGTGTGAGGGGGAACTGTCTACCTGTCTGATATAACACAGTCAGACAGTGTGAGGGGGAACTGTCTACCTGTCTGATATAACACAGTCAGACAGTGTGAGAAAACAACATCAGAGTGGTTTTAGAGAGGAGCTGTGCTACCATCCAGCTATTGTCTCTTCAATCCATGTTGAAAGCAGGTCACATTGATCACATTCCGTGTCTATGTACTGTATATTACTGTAAATATTGATCACATTCCGTGTCTATGTACTGTATATTACTGTAAATATTGATCACATTCCGTGTCTATGTACTGTATATTACTGTAAATATTGACCACATTCCGTGTCTATGTACTGTATATTACTGTAAATATTGATCACATTCCGTGTCTATGTACTGTATATTACTGTAAATATTGATCACATTCCGTGTCTATGTACTGTATTTTACTGTAAATATTGATCACATTCCGTGTCTATGTAGTGAATATTACTGTAAATATTGATCACATTCCGTGTCTATGTACTGTATATTACTGTCTTCTATATTATATACCTGGTTGGTTTATATACAGGTCATCTCTTACCCCGTCCTGCCCCGGTGGTGTTCTATATTATATACCTGGTTGGTTTATATACAGGTCATCTCTTACCCCGTCCTGCCCCAGTGGTCTCCTGGTTGGTTTATATACAGGTAATCTCTTACCCCGTCCTGCCCCAGTGGTCTCCTGGTTGGTTTATATACAGGTTATCTCTTACCCTGTCCTGCCCCGGTGGTGTTCTATATTATATACCTGGTTGGTTTATATACAGGTCATCTCTTACCCTGTCCTGCCCCGGTGGTGTTCTATATTATATACCTGGTTGGTTTATATACAGGTCATCTCTTACCCCGTCCTGCCCCGGTGGTGTTCTATATTATATACCTGGTTGGTTTATATACAGGTCATCTCTTACCCTGTCCTGCCCCGGTGGTGTTCTATATTATATACCTGGTTGGTTTATATACAGGTCATCTCTTACCCTGTCCTGCCCCAGTGGTGTTCTATATTATATACCTGGTTGGTTTATATACAGGTCATCTCTTACCCCGTCCTGCCCCAGTGGTCTCCTGGTTGGTTTATATACAGGTCATCTCTTACCCCGTCCTGCCCCAGTGGTCTCCTGGTTGGTTAATATACAGGTCATCTCTTACCCTGTCCTGCCCCAGTGGTCTCCTGGTTGGTTTATATACAGGTCATCTCTTACCCCGTCCTGCCCCAGTGGTGTTCTATATTATATACCTGGTTGGTTTATATACAGGTCATCTCTTACCCCGTCCTGCCCCAGTGGTGTTCTATATTATATACCTGGTTGGTTTATATACAGGTCATCTCTTACCCCGTCCTGCCCCAGTGGTGTTCTATATTATATACCTGGTTGGTTTATATACAGGTCATCTCTTACCCCGTCCTGCCCCAGTGGTGTTCTATATTATATACCTGGTTGGTTTATATACAGGTTATCTCTTACCCCGTCCTGCCCCGGTGGTGTTCTATATTATATACCTGGTTGGTTTATATACAGGTCATCTCTTACCCTGTCCTGCCCCAGTGGTGTTCTATATTATATACCTGGTTGGTTTATATACAGGTCATCTCTTACCCTGTCCTGCCCCGGTGGTGTTCTATATTATATACCTGGTTGGTTTATATACAGGTCATCTCTTACCCTGTCCTGCCCCAGTGGTGTTCTATATTATATACCTGGTTGGTTTATATACAGGTCATCTCTTACCCCGTCCTGCCCCGGTGGTGTTCTATATTATATACCTGGTTGGTTTATATACAGGTCATCTCTTACCCCGTCCTGCCCCGGTGGTGTTCTATATTATATACCTGGTTGGTTTATATACAGGTCATCTCTTACCCTGTCCTGCCCCGGTGGTCTCCTGGTTGGTTTATATACAGGTCATCTCTTACCCTCTCCTGCCCCGGTGGTGTTCTATATTATATACCTGGTTGGTTTATATACAGGTCATCTCTTACCCCGTCCTGCCCCAGTGGTGTTCTATATTATATACCTGGTTGGTTTATATACAGGTCATCTCTTACCCTGTCCTGCCCCAGTGGTGTTCTATATTATATACCTGGTTGGTTTATATACAGGTCATCTCTTACCCTGTCCTGCCCCAGTGGTCTCCTGGTTGGTTTATATACAGGTCATCTCTTACCCCGTCCTGCCCCAGTGGTGTTCTATATTATATACCTGGTTGGTTTATATACAGGTCATCTCTTACCCTGTCCTGCCCCGGTGGTGTTCTATATTATATACCTGGTTGGTTTATATACAGGTCATCTCTTACCCTGTCCTGCCCCAGTGGTCTTCTATATTATATACCTGGTTGGTTTATATACAGGTCATCTCTTACCCTGTCCTGCCCCAGTGGTCTCCTGGTTGGTTTATATACAGGTCATCTCTTACCCCGTCCTGCCCCAGTGGTGTTCTATATTATATACCTGGTTGGTTTATATACAGGTCATCTCTTACCCTGTCCTGCCCCGGTGGTGTTCTATATTATATACCTGGTTGGTTTATATACAGGTCATCTCTTACCCCGTCCTGCCCCGGTGGTGTTCTATATTATATACCTGGTTGGTTTATATACAGGTCATCTCTTACCCTGTCCTGCCCCGGTGGTGTTCTATATTATATACCTGGTTGGTTTATATACAGGTCATCTCTTACCCTGTCCTGCCCCAGTGGTCTCCTGGTTGGTTTATATACAGGTCATCTCTTACCCCGTCCTGCCCCAGTGGTGTTCTATATTATATACCTGGTTGGTTTATATACAGGTCATCTCTTACCCCGTCCTGCCCCGGTGGTGTTCTATATTATATACCTGGTTGGTTTATATACAGGTCATCTCTTACCCCGTCCTGCCCCAGTGGTGTTCTATATTATATACCTGGTTGGTTTATATACAGGTCATCTCTTACCCCGTCCTGCCCCGGTGGTGTTCTATATTATATACCTGGTTGGTTTATATCCAGGTCATCTCTTACCCTGTCCTGCCCCGGTGGTGTTCTATATTATATACCTGGTTGGTTTATATACAGGTCATCTCTTACCCTGTCCTGCCCCAGTGGTGTTCTATATTATATACCTGGTTGGTTTATATACAGGTCATCTCTTACCCTGTCCTGCCCCGGTGGTCTCCTGGTTGGTTTATATACAGGTCATCTCTTACCCTCTCCTGCCCCAGTGGTGTTCTATATTATATACCTGGTTGGTTTATATACAGGTCATCTCTTACACCGTCCTGCCCCAGTGGTCTCCTGGTTGGTTTATATACAGGTCATCTCTTACCCCGTCCTGCCCCGGTGGTGTTCTATATTATATACCTGGTTGGTTTATATACAGGTCATCTCTTACCCTGTCCTGCCCCGGTGGTGTTCTATATTATATACCTGGTTGGTTTATATCAAGGTCATCTCTTACCCCGTCCTGCCCCAGTGGTCTCCTTGTTGGTTTATATACAGGTTATCTCTTACCCCATCCTGCCCCCTCCCTCCCCCCTTCGTCCCCCTTCCCATTCCCTCCCCCCTGCGTCCCCCTTCCCATTCCCTTCACCCTGCGTCCCCCTTCCCATTCCCTCCCACTGCGTCCCCCTCCCTCTCCCCTCCGTCCCCCTTCCCATTCCCTCTCCCCTGCGTCCCCCTTCCCATTCCCTCTCCCCTGCATCCCCCTCCCTCCCCCCTGCGTCCCCCTTCCCATTCCCTCCCTCCTGCGTCCCCCTTCCCATTCCCTTCACCCTGCGTCCCCCTTCCCATTCCCTCCCCCCTGCGTCCCCCTTCCCATTCCCTCTCCCCTGTGTCCCCTTTCCCATTCCCTCTCCCCTGCGTCCCTCTCCCCTGCGTCCCCCTTCCCATTCCCTCTCCTCTGCATCCCCCTGCCCTCCCCCCTGCGTCCCCCTTCCCATTCCCTCTCCCCTGCGTCCCCCTCCCTCCCCCCTGCGTCCCCCTGCCCTCCCCCCTGCATCCCCCTTCCCATTCCCTCTCCCCTGCGCCCCCCTCCCTCCCCCCTGCATCCCCCTGCCCTCCCCCCTGCGTCCCCCTTCCCATTCCCTCTCCCCTGCGTCCCCCTCCCTCCCCCCTGCGTCCCCCTTCCCTCCCCCCTGCGTCCCCCTTCCCATTCCCTCTCCCCTGCATCCCCCTTCCCATCCCCTCTCCCCTGCGTCCCCCTTCTCATTCCCTCCCCCCTGCGTCCCCCTTCCCATGCCCACTCCCCAGCCCTGCATCCATAGATAGGTGTCTGTTTCACGGTGCTGTGATGCGGGACCAGAGAGGATAGTGTTTCAGAGATGCTATAGTCCTCTTTTTAATCCCATCACAGGGAAATAGTGGCCAGGGTGCTGGGCTCCGGACTAAACCCCCCCGTGTTTTATCTGCCCTGGAGTTGTCAACAGAGCAGCACGACAGAAATATGATGCCAAGTATTTCAAACTACCGCTAGTTTCTTTGAGAAGATAGTTAAAGCGATCTGTGCATTTGGATAACAGCATAAATACACCTATTTCCCTTTTGCATGTTTTAAAAACAGAATGACCACTGCTGCACACGCTGCCACTGATTTCAACAGATTAGATTATACTGTTTAGAGCGAGCAGGCAGCTCACCAACAAAACATGTGGAAACCAGGGAGACTGCAACGAGCCTGCAGATACAATAAGTGAAAACACATTATCTAACTGGGGATAGCTAGCTAGCATAATGTCACAAAGCATTATCTAACTGGGGATAGCTAGCTAGCATAATGTCACAAAGCATTATCTAACTGGGGATGGCTAGCTAGCCTAATATCACAAAGCATTATCTAACTGGGGATGGCTAGCTAGCCTAATATCACAAAGCATTATCTAACTGGGGATGGCTAGCTAGCCTAATATCACAAAGCATTATCTAACTGGGGATGGCTAGCTAGCCTAATATCACAAAGCATTATCTAACTGGGGATAGCTAGCTAGCATAATGTCACAAAGCATTATCTAACTGGGGATAGCTAGCTAGCATAATGTCACAAAGCATACTGTAGCATGCTAATTAATTTGATCATGCTTTGTGAAACACCCGGTTTTAATTCTGTTTAGTCCACACAACGTGTGACCCTGTCACATACAATACAACCTGATGAACACCATGGGGGAAACAATGAAATTGGCCATCAACAGCCATCCAGATCTGTGATTTAGAAGGTTCTAGCCAGTGTATCCATCCACTCTTGTTGAATGTAGATGTCCTGTTTATCAGATCTTGATTTAGCTCTATCTGTACCTGATAGAGCAGACCTGGTCTCATTTGAGGAAGTGAGCCGTCATAGGAAGGAGACTAGAGCAGAACTGGTCTCAGTTGAGGAAGTGAGCCGTCATAGGAAGGAGACTAGAGCAGACCTGGTCTCAGTTGAGGAAGTGAGCCGTCATAGGAAGGAGACTAGAGCAGACCTAGTCTCAGTTGAGGAAGTGAGCCGTCATAGGAAGGAGACTAGAGCAGACCTGGTCTCAGTTGAGGAAGTGAGCCGTCATAGGAAGGAGACTAGAGCAGACCTGGTCTCAGTTGAGGAAGTGAGCCGTCATAGGAAGGAGACTAGAGCAGACCTAGTCTCAGTTGAGGAAGTGAGCCATCATAGGAAGGAGACTAGAGCAGTTCTAGTCTCAGTTGAGGAAGTGAGCCGTCATAGGAAGGAGACTAGAGCAGACCTGGTCTCAGTTGAGGAAGTGAGCCGTCATAGGAAGGAGACTAGACTAGACCTAGTCTCAGTTGAGGAAGTGAGCCGTCATAGGAAGGAGACTAGAGCAGACCTAGTCTCAGTTGAGGAAGTGAGCCGTCATAGGAAGGAGACTCGAGCAGACCTGGTCTCAGTTGAGGAAGTGAGCCGTCATAGGAAGGAGACTCGAGCAGACCTGGTCTCAGTTGAGGAAGTGAGCCGTCATAGGAAGGAGACTAGAGCAGACCTGGTCTCAGTTGAGGAAGTGAGCCATCATAGGAAGGAGACTAGACTAGACCTAGTCTCAGTTGAGGAAGTGAGCCGTCATAGGAAGGAGACTAGAGCAGACCTGGTCTCAGTTGAGGAAGTGAGCCATCATAGGAAGGAGACTAGACTAGACCTAGTCTCAGTTGAGGAAGTGAGCCGTCATAGGAAGGAGACTAGAGCAGACCTGGTCTCAGTTGAGGAAGTGAGCCGTCATAGGAAGGAGACTAGACTAGACCTAGTCTCAGTTGAGGAAGTGAGCCGTCATAGGAAGGAGACTAGACTAGACCTAGTCTCAGTTGAGGAAGTGAGCCGTCATAGGAAGGAGACTAGAGCAGACCTAGTCTCAGTTGAGGAAGTGAGCCGTCATAGGAAGGAGACTCGAGCAGACCTGGTCTCAGTTGAGGAAGTGAGCCGTCATAGGAAGGAGACTCGAGCAGACCTGGTCTCAGTTGAGGAAGTGAGCCGTCATAGGAAGGAGACTAGAGCAGACCTGGTCTCAGTTGAGGAAGTGAGCCATCATAGGAAGGAGACTAGACTAGACCTAGTCTCAGTTGAGGAAGTGAGCCGTCATAGGAAGGAGACTAGAGCAGACCTGGTCTCAGTTGAGGAAGTGAGCCATCATAGGAAGGAGACTAGACTAGACCTAGTCTCAGTTGAGGAAGTGAGCCGTCATAGGAAGGAGACTAGAGCAGACCTGGTCTCAGTTGAGGAAGTGAGCCGTCATAGGAAGGAGACTAGACTAGACCTAGTCTCAGTTGAGGAAGTGAGCCGTCATAGGAAGGAGACTAGAGCAGACCTAGTCTCAGTTGAGGAAGTGAGCCGTCATAGGAAGGAGACTCGAGCAGACCTGGTCTCAGTTGAGGAAGTGAGCCGTCATAGGAAGGAGACTCGAGCAGACCTTGTCTCAGTTGAGGAAACAAGCCTAGAAATGTTTTCAGGGCCTGTGAGCCCACGGAGCTGCTGCTGCTGGCAGGGTAGGAAGGAACCAAACAGATTGTTTTAAACAATAGATTTTTGAAATAGGAAAATGTACACATTTAAAACATAATCCATTAATTATTTAATATATATAGAATTTTCTATTATTTTTTATTTTATTTTTTTGACCAATCACAAGTGGAGAGTCGCCCCTAGCGCCCTGTGGGCGGGCCCCCACTGAGTTTTAACCATTGCCTACAATAGTTATTTGGTGACATAATGCAAAACACACCTTGACAAGACAGCAGTAACCCATTCTAATAGAGAGAACAACATCTTTGAAGTGTGTGAGCAGGCTGGCCAGCTACCAACCCCCCATCAGACAGACAGACAGAACTGAGGCTGGCCAGCTACCAACCCCCATCAGACAGACAGACAGACAGACAGACAGACAGACAGACAGACAGACAGACAGACAGACAGACAGACAGAACTGAGGCAGGCCAGCTACCA
>NC_048587.1:5278509-5341009 GCF_013265735.2 Oncorhynchus mykiss | reverse complement strand
GTCATCATTGTGAATATGAATTAATTTTGCACTTGCACTCATCATGAAGGTAAACTGAACTCCAAGATTCAGTGTACGTATTCAAGAGTCTTGTCATTTTAACATCTATTTCTGATGTTACAGAATCCATAGCAGACCTCCTCCTTTTCTCCGATACGAGTCTCCCAGACCTCCTCCTTTTCTCCGATCCGAGTCTCCCAGACCTCCTCCTTTTCTCCGGTCCGAGTCTCCTGAAGTGTTTGAGCTCCTCAAGGAGAAGTGGTTCCTTTGATGTGTGTTAGAATGTGGTTAAAAGCCGCTGTGTGGCAGCTGAGAGGTGAACTGGAGCGTTGTGGATGAGGGACGCTGGGAAGGAAGGGCATGTACCAACAGACCTAGACCCTGAGTGATGGCGATGAGACAGGAGGATCATGGGTAATAGGACACCTCCTCGCCCCCCCTCGTCCCTCGTCTCCCCCTGTATCCTCCGTCAGCACAGTCATCCTAATCACAGCTGTGGAATCTCTCTTTAGGTTTATACTGAAGAACATGTCACCTCATCTTAGAGAGACATTCTGCAGTAGATACATCCATTTTTGGACTTATAAATGAATGATATACAGGTATATCCATTGATTCTTGAAGAATATAACTGGTCAGCGGCAGGTAAACTAGTGGTTAGAGTGTTGGGCCAGTAACCGAAAGGTTGCTAGATCGAATCCCCCGAGCTGACAAGGTAAAAATCTGTCCTTCTGCCCCTGAAAAAGGCAGTTAAACCACTGTTCCTAGGCCTTCATTGTTAATACGAGTTTGTTCTTAAACTGACTTGCCTAGTTAAATAAACATAAAATAAATTGCCTCATGCGCTTAGGTCAACTGTAACACTCAAAATATCAGCGTTGTTCGACTGCAATATGCCTAAACAAAGGAAGTGATTAGCCTCCGAACACGATTCAAACTATCATGGTGTTGTGTTAGACAACCAGGCCTTGTATCTACAGCTCTGTGTCTATGAATTGGAGAGTGGTCACATTTCTCCGGACCCATTTAGTCAGCTTTTTAGCAAAACAGTGGAGGGGAAAAGGCTTTGTTTTTTGTTTCAACTGCTGATTGCAGCTTTAAAGAATCTCTTCAGCAGGGCAGTAAACTACAGACTGTGTGTATGGAGTCTCTTCATCAGGGCAGTAAACTACAGACTGTGTGTTTGTGTATGGAGTCTCTTCAGCAGGGCAGTAAACTACAGACTGTGTGTATGGAGTCTCTTCATCAGGGCAGTAAACTACAGACTGTGTGTTTGTGTATGGAGTCTCTTCAGCAGGGCAGTAAACTACAGACTGTGTGTATGGAATCTCTTCAGCAGGGCAGTAAACTACAGACTGTGTGTTTGTGTATGGAGTCTCTTCAGCAGGGCAGTAAACTACAGACTGTGTGTATGGAATCTCTTCAGCAGGGCAGTAAACTACAGACTGTGTGTTTGTGTATGGAATCTCTTCAGCAGGGCAGTAAACTACAGACTGTGTGTATGGAATCTCTTCAGCAGGGCAGTAAACTACAGACTGTGTGTATGGAATCTCTTCAGCAGGGCAGTAAACTACAGACTGTGTGTATGGAGTCTCTTCAGCAGGGCAGTAAACTACAGACTGTGTGTATGGAATCTCTTCAGCAGGCCAGTAAACTACAGACTGTGTGTATGGAATCTCTTCAGCAGGGCAGTAAACTACAGACTGTGTGTATGGAATCTCTTCAGCAGGGCAGTAAACTACAGACTGTGTGTATGGAATCTCTTCAGCAGGCCAGTAAACTACAGACTGTGTGTATGGAGTCTCTTCAGCAGGGCAGTAAACTACAGACTGTGTGTATGGAATCTCTTCAGCAGGGCAGTAAACTACAGACTGTGTATTTGTGTATGGAATCTCTTCAGCAGGCCAGTAAACTACAGACTGTGTGTATGGAGTCTCTTCAGCAGGGCAGTAAACTACAGACTGTGTGTATGGAATCTCTTCAGCAGGGCAGTAAACTACAGACTGTGTGTATGGAATCTCTTCAGCAGGGCAGTAAACTACAGACTGTGTGTATGGAATCTCTTCAGCAGGGCAGTAAACTACAGACTGTGTGTATGGAGTCTCTTCAGCAGGGCAGTAAACTACAGACTGTGTGTATGGAATCTCTTCAGCAGGGCAGTAAACTACAGACTGTGTATTTGTGTATGGAATCTCTTCAGCAGGCCAGTAAACTACAGACTGTGTGTATGGAGTCTCTTCAGCAGGGCAGTAAACTACAGACTGTGTGTATGGAATCTCTTCAGCAGGGCAGTAAACTACAGACTGTGTGTATGGAATCTCTTCAGCAGGGCAGTAAACTACAGACTGTGTGTATGGAATCTCTTCAGCAGGGCAGTAAACTACAGACTGTGTGTATGGAATCTCTTCAGCAGGCCAGTAAACTACAGACTGTGTATTTGTGTATGGATTCATGCGTTCTTTTGTTTTCCTTTCTTGACACTGGGAATAAAATAGGGAGAAACATGATATTTCCGGAGATTGTAACATTCAACAAGGCTCTCCGAGGCATATTGATCCTTGGAATCGGTGGGGAAACTGGACCTGGTTAAGATGAAACGCAAGAGTGAACTTTAAAAGAGCTTTAAAAGAGCTCTCTGTCATCCCTGTATCACCACATGTCATGCGCGGTGTGTGCTTTTCCAGTCATGGGAAAACGGCAGTGTGATGTGTGACGAGGTCCCGTGTCACTGGTTGTTCATCGACTGTGACACATTTCCTGCGGACCTTCCTGACTGGACTGGAGGTTTTACTTCTGGAGTGGAAGTGTACAATATTTGTGCCATAATTCAATGTAACATGTTTAAATGCAAGGTACCCATGAAAAGGAAGAAACCCCCAGCATGCTCTAGAAAGCTCCCACATACAATGTAATGGATCTCACAGACACTCAACAGGTTGACAGATTCACCAAAGCATATTGGCTATAATTCAGCTAGACACTGTAAGCAAAAAAACAGGTTTGTCAGATTCCCCAAAACATATGGCTGCATTTCAGCTAGACACTGCAAACAAAACATCTAAGAGTTAAAACACAGGAAGTACAAAACAGGAAGTACAAAACAACGTGTAAGGTAGACAAACCATTGGCTTGCCAACCTGCTGAAGTGAAGATAATGATTATAAATGTTGTGTGGAACAATACTCAGTCTCACAGACAGATGGCAGCAGAGAGTCATACTCCTGATTTTCACTGAGGAACAATACTCAGTCTCACAGGCAGATGGCAGCAGAGAGTCATACTCCTGATTTTCACCGTGGAACAATACTCAGTCCCACAGGCAGATGGCAGCAGAGAGTCATACTCCTGATTTCCACCGAGGAACAATACTCAGTCCCACAGGCAGATGGCAGCAGAGAGTCATACTCCTGATTTCCACTGTGGAACAATACTCAGTCTCACAGGCAGATGGCAGCAGAGAGTCATACTCCTGATTTTCACTGAGGAACAATACTCAGTCTCACAGGCAGATGGCAGCAGAGAGTCATACTCCTGATTTCCACCGAGGAACAATACTCAGTCCCACAGGCAGATGGCAGCAGAGAGTCATACTCCTGATTTTCACTGTGGAACAATACTCAGTCCCACAGGCAGATGGCAGCAGAGAGTCATACTCCTGATTTCCACCGAGGAACAATACTCAGTCCCACAGGCAGATGGCAGCAGAGAGTCATACTCCTGATTTTCACTGAGGAACAATACTCAGTCTCACAGGCAGATGGCAGCAGAGAGTCATACTCCTGATTTTCACTGTGGAACAATACTCAGTCCCACAGGCAGATGGCAGCAGAGAGTCATACTCCTGATTTTCACTGTGGAACAATACTCAGTCTCACAGGCAGATGGCAGCAGAGAGTCATACTCCTGATTTTCACTGTGGAACAATACTCAGTCTCACAGGCAGATGGCAGCAGAGAGTCATACTCCTGATTTTCACTGTGGAACAATACTCAGTCCCACAGGCAGATGGCAGCAGAGAGTCATACTCCTGATTTCCACCGAGGAACAATACTCAGTCCCACAGGCAGATGGCAGCAGAGAGTCATACTCCTGATTTCCACTGTGGAACAATACTCAGTCTCACAGGCAGATGGCAGCAGAGAGTCATACTCCTGATTTTCACTGTGGAACAATACTCAGTCTCACAGACAGATGGCAGCAGAGAGTCATACTCCTGATTTTCACTGAGGAACAATACTCAGTCCCACAGGCAGATGGCAGCAGAGAGTCATACTCCTGATTTTCACTGAGGAATAATACTCAGTCCCACAGGCAGATGGCAGCAGAGAGTCATTTTCCTGAATTTCATTGAAGAACAATACTCAGTCTCACAGACAGGTGTCAGGAGAGAGTCATAGTTCTGACTGATTCTCACTGTGGAACAGATTGGGGAGTGTATTGTTGCTGCCCCCCAAAGTGACAGTACAACAAGGCCGTCGTTCACTTGGCGTGAAGATAAATGTTTATAGCTGTTATTTGTGCTTTATTGATTCTTAGCATATGTGTTGTGTTTCTGTCCTTTGTGTGTTGTGTTTTTGGGTCCATTCTCTAAATACAGTATCTTCCTCGTGTAGACATTTTGAGAGAGACTAAAATCATTCCTGTAACCTAGGCTACACAGGCTGCATTTCACACAGACAGCACAATTCTGATTTACTTTTCACTAAATGGTCTTTTGACCTAACCGATCAGAAGAATATCCGATGTGAAAAGATCTGATGTAACTGGTCAAAAGATCAGAATTGGGCAGCGTGTGTAAACGCAGCCATATAGTTCTAGCCTACGTCAGCGCCTGCATTTTTAAAATGTTTTTATAGATAACTATACCAGTGATGTCATAGATACAGGAACTCAACCTGCCGATACGTGTAGGTCAAAGTGTATTTTACAGCATCAAGTTCTTTAAGAAGTCATGTTCCTAAAATGAAAGATTCCCTGGAGCGTATAAAACATTAAGAACACCTAATATTGAGTTGGAACGAGCAGGCGTTCTTAATGTTTCGCACACTCAGTGTCAACCCCGGTGATTCTTGAAGAACATAACTCTTAGATGCTTCGTGTGCTTGGTTCAACTGTCATATCCCGTCAGCATTCAATATATCAGCTTGTTTTTACCAATTTGTTTTGTAAACAATGGACATGTAAATTAACGCTGTATAGCCTTAAAAACATTGCTAAAACTATCATCTTGATATTTTTCCCAACAGGTAAGTTGACTGAGAACACGTTCTCATTTACAGCAGCGACCTGGGGAATAGTTACAGGGATGAATGAGACAATTGTAAGCTGGGGATGACTAGGTGGCCAGGATAGTATGAGTGTCATGGGATCTTTAATCTTTTTTTAACGTCCCATTCAAAAGACACAACACCCTACACAGGGCAATGTCCCCAATCACTGCCCTGGGATATTTATTTATTTTAGACCAGAGGAAAGGGTGCCTCCTACTGGCCCTCCAACACCACATCCAGCAGCATCTGGTCTCCCATCTAAGGACCGACCAGGACCAACCTTGCTTAGCTTCAGAAGCAAGCCAGCACTGGGATGCAGGGTGGTATGCTGCTGGCTATGGATGGATGGTGAGTCATTGTGAGTCATTGTAATCAAAGCTCTATTGCATGAATTTGAGAGGGAGACATTCCTGTAGCCCCATCTTTCAGCTGTTTACAAAATCAATGGTGGGGGTGGTAGGTTTGTTATTTGTTAGAATTGCAGATTACCCCTTTTAAGCGAGAAAATCCTCAATATCCACACGGTTTATTATTAGAATTGACATTTTAGAGAATATATATTATGATGTATTTATGGAAGAAACCAATGTATTGTCTTCTGGTATTTAACAAAACAAACTATGTAGTACTGTAATCAACTTGCTGTATACTTCTGTTTTTAGCTAAACACAGCATTAACCTTAGGGTACTGTACTAAGCAGGCAGTGTCATTTTTTTTGTCATTTTGAATTCAAGTGGATTGTAAATGTCAGCTATTCATAAATATATAAACAGAGAGCAAGAGGAAAATGTAGTAACGATGAAACAAGGTGATCTGAGTTAATTATATATTAGCCTGTGAGATGTGTTATAAGAGCTCGGATCAGTCCTGGATCCTACACGCCCATTTCAAGGACACTGAGTTTCACTACTCAACACAGTGTCAGTGTCAGTCTGTTGGGGAGATGTTGTAGTCAGGATCTTATGAATCTGTATCCTGATGTGTGTGTATATTAATACATCATGATCTCTTTAGGGGCGTCCTCCGTGGGCCTCTGCTGCTCCTGTCTGTGTGTGTAGGCAGCGTGCTCAAACAGATACACCAGGAGGATGGCTAGCAGACTCAGCACCATGTAGGGGATCAGCAGGAAGTATCCCACCTGGAACTCTGAGGTCTTGTCCTTCAGGTAGACTGAAACGATTCCCACGTCGTTCTTAACCAGGTCTTCAGACATTTCGGTCAGCTGGACGTTCACTACGTACAGGATGAGCACCAGGAAGGAGATGCACGCTGGGGCAAAGAACAAAGGGGAGGTTAAAAAGAGTACTACTACTACTAATACTACTACTACTACTACTACTACTACTACTACTACTACTACTATTAGTTCTACTACTACTACTATTAGTTCTACTACTATTAGTTATACTACTACTATTAGTTATACTAGTACTATTAGTTATACTACTACTATTAGTTATGCTACTATTAGTTCTACTACTATTAGTTCTACTACTACTATTAGTTATACTACTACTATTAGTTATGCTACTATTAGTTCTACTACTATTAGTTCTACTACTACTATTAGTTCTACTACGATTAGTTATACTACTACTACTATTAGTTCTACTACTATTAGTTCTACTACTATTAGTACTATTACTACTATTAGTTCTACTACTACTATTAGTTATGCTACTATCAGTTATACTACTATTAGTTATACTACTACTACTACTACTACTAGTTCTACTACTACTACCATTAGTTCTACTACTACTACTATTAGTTCTACTACTATTTGTTCTACTACTTATCCTACTATTAATTCTACTACTATTAGTTCTACTACTTATCCTACTATTAATTATACTACTATTAGTTCTACTACTACGATTAGTTCTACTACTAGCCTGTCAACTTAGTCACAAAGAGTTGTTCGTTCATGTTTATCAATCTATATAATGAATTAATGAAATCCATGTAGTTGTTTTTTAAAATCATATAATGATCTAATTAATTTAATCTAATTGTGTAACATGTTTATTCAGACAGTACACAGAGAGAGGGGGATACAGGCGAGGAGGAGAGAATGTGTGAAAGGTGGTCATAGGGCTTGAACCCACAACCTTCAGGTATTTCATATAGGACTAAATAGGGCTTGAACCCACAACCTTCAGGTATTTCATATGGGACTAAATAGGGTTTGAACCCACAACCTTCAGGTATGTCATATGGGACTAAATAGGGCTTGAACCCACAACCTTCAAGTATATCATATGGGACTAAATAGGGTTTGAACCCACAACCTTTAGGTATTTCATATGGGACTAAATAGGGCTTGAACCCACAACCTTCAGGTATTTCATATGGGACTAAATAGGGATTGAACCCACAACCTTCAGGTATTTCATATGGGACTAAATAGGGCTTGAACCCACAACCTTCAGGTATTTCATATGGGACTAAATAGGGAATGAACACACAACCTTCAGGTATTTCATATGGGACTAAATAGGGGTTGAACCCACAACCTTCAGGTATTTCATATGGGACTAAATAGGGCTTGAACCCATAACCTTCAGGTATTTCATATAGGACTAAATAGGGTTCAAACCCACAACCTTCAGGTATTTCATATGGGACTAAATAGGGCTTGAACCCATAACCTTCAGGTATTTCATATAGGACTAAATAGGGTTTGAACCCACAACCTTCAGGTATGTCATATGGGACTAAATAGGGCTTGAACCCACAACCTTCAGGTATTTCATATGGGACTAAATAGGGTTTGAACCCACAACCTTTAGGTATTTCATATGGGACTAAATAGGGCTTGAACCCACAACCTTCAGGTATTTCATATGGGACTAAATAGGGATTGAACCCACAACCTTCAGGTATTTCATATGGGACTAAATATGGTTTGAACCCACAACCTTCAGGTATTTCATATGGGACTAAATAGGGCTTGAACCCACAACCTTCAGGTATTTCATATGGGACTAAATAAGGCTTGAACACACAACCTTCAGGTATTTCATATGGGACTAAATAAGGCTTGAACACACAACCTTCAGGTATTTCATATGGGACTAAATAGGGAATGAACACACAACCTTCAGGTATTTCATATGGGACTAAATAGGGTTTGAACCCACAACCTTCAGGTATTTCATATGGGACTAAATAGGGCTTGAACCCATAACCTTCAGGTATTTCATATAGGACTAAATAGGGTTCAAACCCACAACCTTCAGGTATTTCATATGGGACTAAATAGGGCTTGAACCCATAACCTTCATGTATTTCATATAGGACTAAATAGGGTTTGAACCCACAACCTTCAGGTATTTCATATGGGAGTAAATAGGGTTTGAATGCACAACCTTCAGGTATTTCATACGGGAGTAAATAGGGTTTGATCCCATAACCTTCAGGTATTTCATATGGGACTAAATAGGGCTTGAACCCACAACCTTCAGGTATTTCATATGGGACTAAATAGGGTTTGAACCCACAACCTTCAGGTATTTCATATGGGACTAAATAGGGTTTGATCCCACAACCTTCAGGTATTTCATATGGGACTAAATAGGGCTTGAACCCACAACCTTCAGGTATTTCATATGGGACTAAATAGGGTTTGAACCCACAACCTTCAGGTATTTCATATGGGACTAAATAGGGTTTGATCCCACAACCTTCAGGTATTTCATATGGGACTAAATAGGGTTTGATCCCACAACCTTCAGGTATTTCATATGGGACTAAATAGGGTTTGATCCCACAACCTTCAGGTATTTCATATGGGACTAAATAGGGTTTGATCCCACAACCTTCAGGTATTTCATATGGGACTAAATAGGGTTTGATCCCACAACCTTCAGGTATTTCATATGGGACTAAATAGGGTTTGATCCCACAACCTTCAGGTATTTCATATGGGACTAAATAGGGTTTGATCCCACAACCTTCAGGTATTTCATATGGGACTAAATAGGGTTTGATCCCACAACCTTCAGGTATTTCATATGGGACTAAATAGGGTTTGATCCCACAACCTTCAGGTATTTCATAGGGGACTAAATAGGGTTTGATCCCACAACCTTCAGGTATTTCATATCGGACTAAATAGGGTTTGATCCCACAACCTTCAGGTATTTCATATAGGACTAAATAGGGCTTGAACCCACAACCTTGAGGTATTTCATATGGGACTAAATAGGGTTTGATCCCACAACCTTCAGGTGTGCCGCTGATTGGCTGGCCTCTTTTTTTGCTTGATTGATTGAACAAATTGATGTGAACTTTATTGATCTTACCACTGCCAGAGCTGCATGTGTAGAGCCCTATGGGTCCCATGTACGTCTGGTAGGGGTTACTGACGCTGTTGTACAGCGTGATGAGGATGCTGCCAGCAGAGCAGAGCAGACACAGGGCCAGGAGGGTGATCACTATGCCATGGAGGATCTGAGGAGCTCCACCTGTCTCTGCCAACTTCTCAAACACTGCACAGGCAGACCAAGAACAGGCAGGTTAGGAATGTACACTCACTATGGTGAGTTCTACCCCTACACAGACAGAACTAGAACAGTCAGGTTAGGGAATATACACTCACTATGGTGAGTTCTACCCCTACACAGACAGAACAAGAACAGTCAGATTAGGAATATACACTCACTATGGTGAGTTCTACCACTACACAGACAGAACTAGAACAGTCAGGTTAGCAATATAAACTAGTATTATGGTGAGTCCTACCACTACACAGACAGAACTAGAACAGTCAGGTTAGGAATATACACTCACTATGGTGAGTTCTACCACTACACAGACAGAACTAGAACAGTCAGGTTAGGAATATAAACTCACTATGGTGAGTTCTACCACTACACAGACAGAACTAGAACAGTCAGGTTAGGAATATACACTAGTATTAGGGTGAGTTCTACCACTACACAGACAGAACTAGAACAGTCAGGTTAGGAATATACACTAGTATTATGGTGAGTTCTACCCCTACACAGACAGAACTAGAACAGTCAGGTTAGGAATATAAACTAGTATTATGGTGAGTTCTACCCCTACACAGACAGAACTAGAACAGTCAGGTTAGGAATATACACTAGTATTATGGTGAGTTCTACCCCTACACAGACAGAACTAGAACAGTCAGGTTAGGAATATACACTAGTATTAGGGTGAGTTCCACCAAGTGCTGAATTGTGGTATCTTAGCACCTTTTTTTCCCAAATAGTTTTCTATCTAGAACCTAAAAGGGTTATTTTCGTTGTCCCCATAGGAGAACCATTTGAAGAATCATTTTTGGTTCCAGGTAGAACCCTTTTGGGTTCTATGAACAATCCTTTTCCACAGAGAGTTCTATATGGAACCAAAAAAAGGTTTACCCTAAAGGCACAGCTGAAGAACCCCTGTAACGTATACTCTGGGAGTCGGGACAGCGAGTTCTGGGGGAGTGAATTGAATAAATAAATGAACCAAACAAGAAACAGAAGTAGCGGTACAGACATGAAACACATAAACAGAGACAATAACATCTAGGGAACTTTACACTTACGTCGTTGCATTATTTATTATGAAGTCCACGTTATTGTCCTGGAACGTTAACGCAGCACCTTTCTGCACACGTATGGAGGGACAGTGGCGGAGCACGATTAAAACATACCTTGAATGGTCTTTTCACCTCCGAACACCGGACAAGAACCTCTGGCGATCGCCCCATAGAAAAGCTCGTATGATATGTTGGCGGAGCACGATTAAAACATACCTTGAATGGTCTTTTCACCTCCGAACACCGGACAAGAACCTCTGGCGATCGCCCCATAGAAAAGCTCGTATGATATGTTGGCGGAGCCGTTGGTGAAAACGTTTTCAGATCCAGAGCAAAGCATTTTGGAAACGGCCCATTCTGTCGACATCCCATAACCTAAAATCGCCACGGATACCGTGGTAGCCAGCGCACTACTCAGAAAATGCAGAGCCTTCTTGGTGGAGGGCATTGTCACAATATTCCAGCCACACCGATGAAGAAGAAGATGAAGACGTCCAAACCCTTATTGGTTCTGTAACTCTCCGAATCAGCTTCAATAGCAGAGTAGTAGGCTATAATCATCTACCCTTCTGGTGTCCCAAAGACAGGCGTGATGGTCTGAGGAGAGAACAGGCGTGATGGTCTGAGGAGAGGACAGGTGTGATGGTCTGAGGAGAGGACAGGTGTGATGGTCTGAGGAGAGAACAGGCGTGATGGTCTGAGGAGTGAACAGGCGTGATGGTCTGAGGAGAGGACAGGTGTGACGGTCTGAGGAGAGGACAGGTGTGACGGTCTGAGGAGAGGACAGGCGTGATGGTCTGAGGAGAGGACAGGTGTGACGGTCTGAGGAGAGGACAGGCGTGATGGTCTGAGGAGAGAACAGGCGTGATGGTCTGAGGAGAGGACAGGCGTGATGGTCTGAGGAGAGGACAGGCGTGACGGTCTGAGGAGAGGACAGGCGTGATGGTCTGAGGAGAGGACAGGTGTGACGGTCTGAGGAGAGAACAGGCGTGATGGTCTGAGGACAGGACAGGCGTGACGGTCTGAGGAGAGGACAGGCGTGACTAGCCTGTAGGTTATAAAACACCTCTAGATTACGAGGGTGAACTTTAGTCAGGGAAGAGAGAGAGGGAGAGATGGTTGTCATAGAATTGATAACGTATTCCCAAACATCGTAAACGGGAGAGGCATCTGATTAATACCAAAAGGGGAAATAAATATACCTGAGGACTGAGTGCTCAGCATGCGACGTAGTTTGTTCTAAATGAAGAAATAAGGATCTACCGTTTATTCCACATAAATAATTGTTAATAAGCTACAACACACCTTCAGGCATCATTACATGTCTTTAACCAGATAGTCAATATCAGTCTCTAATTGTTATCACAAACTAGGTGGTTCCAGCCCTGAATGCTGATTGGCTGGCAGCCGTGGTACATCAGACCGTATAGCACGGGAATGATAAAACATGATTTTTAAGTTGCTAACCAGTTTATAATAGCAGTAAGGCACCTCAGGGGGGTTTGTGATATACGGCCAATATACCATGGCTAACGGGTGTGTCCGGGCACTCCGCGTTGCGTCGTGCTTAAGAACAGTCCTCAGCCGTGGTATATTGGCCATATACCACACCCCTTCTCAGGTCTCACTGCTTCGTTAGACAATATTGGCATTATGTACCTGTACACGATACAGAGTTGTCACTAGTAACACACACACACACACACACACACACACACACACAGCGACACAAACACACAGCAACAGACACAGCCAATCAAAACATCAGAGACACCATGAAGGCCATCGTATGATAAGCAACATGTTTTATTGTCCCAACTCTTTTCAGTACCTCCCCTGTGTACAGGGGAAGTGTCGAGCGAAACACAATGACGTTTTCCTGCACGGGATCCAAAGTCCTCCTCTGGAAACAAGGCAGGCTAAATGAGGCCATAAAACAAAGCAGATTAATGATTTGCTCTTCCCACTGTAATAGTTGAGAGTGATCAGCATGTCATGGATAGGCTGCACACTGTAACAGAGAGACTAAGACCTAAAGACCTGCAGGTCAACCTCTATGGGGCTGCACACTGTAACAGAGAGACTAAGACCTAAAGACCTGCAGGTCAACCTCTATGGGGCTGCACACTGTAACAGAGAGACTAAGACCTAAAGACCTGCAGGTCAACCTCTATGGGGCTGCACACTGTAACAGAGAGACTAAGACCTAAAGACCTGCAGGTCAACCTCTATGGGGCTGCACAATAATACTATGTGCATAAATGTAGGACAGATTTGAAATAATAATGATAATAATATGAATCACAATAATAGATTTTGTATGACGGTTTATGAATGAAATGGACATAGGCCTATACTGACACAACCGAATTCAAATACAGACCTGGCTATTTGGTCATCAATTGAATTCTAATGTTATTTGAACTGAATTCTAATGTTATTTTAAATTAATTTGAACGTTATTTGAAATGAATTCTAATATTATTTGAAATGAATTCTAATGTTATTTGAATTGAAATCTAATGTTGTTTGATTTGAAATCTAATATTATTTGAAATGAATTCTAATATTATTTGATTTGAATTCAAATTGTATTGGAATTGAATTCTAATGTTATTTCATTGCTATCCCTTTCAACGTGCGTTGCTCGTTGCAACCTATTGTCTAAATTGTTATGTTTCCAGGTACCACAATGAGCCACAATGGGGTCCTCCACCACCATGTCACCATATACCCAGCTATGAGCCACAATGGGGGTCCTCCACCACCATGTCACCATATACCCAGCTATGAGCCACAATGGGGGTCCTCCACCACCATGTCACCATATACCCAGCTATGAGCCACAATGGGGGTCTTCCACCACCATATACACAGATATGAGCCACAATGGGGGTCCTCCACCGCCATATACCCAGCTATGAGCCACAATGGGGGTCTTCCACCACCCTGTCACCATATCCACAGCTATGAGCCACAATGGGGTCCTCCACCGCCATATACCCAGCTATGAGCCACAATGGGGGTCTTCCACCACCCTGTCACCATATACCCAGCTATGAGCCACAATGGGGTCCTCCACCCCCATATACCCAGCTATGAGCCACAATGGGGGTCCTCCACCCCCATATACCCAGCTATGAGCCACAATGGGGGTCTTCCACCACCCTGTCACCATATACCCAGCTATGAGCCACAATGGGGTCCTCCACCGCCATATACCCAGCTATGAGCCACAATGGGGGTCTTCCACCACCCTGTCACCATATACCCAGCTATGAGCCATAATGGGGTCCTCCACCGCCATATACCCAGCTCTGAGCCACAATGGGGTCCTCCGCCATGCCACCCGTGGACCATACAACCACAGCAATGGCCTGTGGTGACATTCCAGCAGAGTCCTGTCAGGGGAGGATGCGTCATGCCAGATGATATTTCCCCCTCTGTCTGGCCGAGGAGAATATCGCCTGTGATGTTGATGAACATCTGTTTGCCGGACCAAAACAACAGACGTGACTGATTTTTGTTTTCGAATGGAGTATCTGTTTCTTGATTTATGATTTTATTGTATTTCGACAGTTTCTCTTCCGTACAATTGATTTCATATACAGTACAGTATAGGCATAGGGTAGCCTAGTGGTTAGAGAGTTGGACTAGTAACTGGAAGGTTGCAAGTTCAAACACCCGAGCTGACAAGGTACAAATCTGTCGTTCTGCCCCTGAACAGGCAGTTAACCCACTGTTCCTAGACCAGTTAACCCACCGTTCCTAGACCAGTTAACCCACTGTTCCTAGGCCAGTTAACCCACTGTTCCTAGACCAGTTAACCCACTGTTCCTAGACCAGTTAACCCACTGTTCCTAGACCATTCAACCCACTGTTCCCAGGCCATCATTGAAAATAAGAATTGGTTCTTAACTGACTTGCCTAGATAAATAAAGGTAAAATAAACAGTATGGGCCTATTTTTCTTCCTTCGCATATCCAAAAAACATTTACTGTATTTTTTCATTTACTGTGTTTACAGTGTGCTGTTTGACATGTGTGGAGACATGTTGAAATATAAAACACATGTTTTTCTCATTTGTTTTCCTTTCCTGTTAGGGTAAACACAAACAATATACAGTATAACAATAAAATCTTAGTCTTTATACTGAAATAGATGATCATATTACAGTTTTTTTTTTTACAATTGATAACAGGTGTTTACCTATATTTAAGATAGTTTTACCAAACTCTTATTAACACAGCAACACCCCTACGTCACACAATTAGCCAAATAGTTCATTTTCTACTAAAAAAAAAACACATTTTGTTCATTAAACACCAACTCTACATTTCAAAATACAAAAAAAAAATAACTTTCTCTACGTACACTAACTCTCTCAAAACACGCCAAACCCGACTCAATATCTAATCATTCTGTCAAAACACCAGCACATGTTTTCTATCCAAGAGGAACGTATGGTCAATCACAAATCTGTTAGTTTGTTGAGAATTCTGGAT
Source organism: Oncorhynchus mykiss (assembly GCF_013265735.2). NCBI lineage: Eukaryota > Metazoa > Chordata > Actinopteri > Salmoniformes > Salmonidae > Oncorhynchus > Oncorhynchus mykiss. Next base: position 5,325,676 of record NC_048587.1, on the reverse strand, counting down.
AATGGAAGTCACGGTTGACCGTCTGAGATTAGGATGGACTCTTTCACCCTCCTCTCTCAGTGATAGATCATGGTATTAGACTGGTCTCCCTCAGTGATAGACCATGGTATTAGGCTGGACTCTATCACCAGTCTCTCTCAGTGATAGACCATGGTATTAGACTGGACTCTTTCACCAGTCTCTCTCAGTGATAGACCATGGTATTAGACTGGACTCTCTCAGTGATAGACCATGGTATTAGACTGTACTCTTTCACCAGCCTTTCTCAGTGATAGACCATGGTATTAGACTGGACTCTTTCACCAGTCTCTCTCAGTGATAGACCATGGTATTAGACTGGACTCTTTCATCAGTCTCTCTCAGTGATAGACCATGGTATTAGGCTGGACTCTATCACCAGTCTCTCTCAGTGATAGACCATGGTATTAGGGGGGACTCTATCACCAGACTCTCTCAGTGATAGACCATGGTATTAGACTGGACTCTTTCACCAGTCTCTCTCAGTGATAGACCATGGTATTAGGCTGGACTCTTTCACCAGTCTCTCTCAGTGATAGACCATGGTATTAGGGGGGACTCTCTCAGTGATAGACCATGGTATTAGGGGGGACTCTATCACCAGACTCTCTCAGTGATAGACCATGGTATTAGGGGGGACTCTATCACCAGTCTCTCTCAGTGATAGACCATGGTATTAGGGGGGACTCTCTCAGTGATAGACCATGGTATTAGGGGGGACTCTATCACCAGACTCTCTCAGTGATAGACCATGGTATTAGGGGGGACTCTATCACCAGTCTCTCTCAGTGATAGACCATGGTATTAGGGGGGACTCTCTCAGTGATAGACCATGGTATTAGGGGGGACTCTATCACCAGACTCTCTCAGTGATAGACCATGGTATTAGGGGGGACTCTATCACCAGTCTCTCTCAGTGATAGACCATGGTATTAGGGGGGACTCTCTCAGTGATAGACCATGGTATTAGGGGGGACTCTATCACCAGACTCTCTCAGTGATAGACCATGGTATTAGACTGGACTCTTTCACCAGTCTCTCTCAGTGATAGACCATGGTATTAGGCTGGACTCTTTCACCAGTCTCTCTCAGTGATAGACCATGGTATTAGGGGGGACTCTATCACCAGACTCTCTCAGTGATAGACCATGGTATTAGACTGGACTCTTTCACCAGTCTCTCTCAGTGATAGACCATGGTATTAGACTGGACTCTCTCAGTGATAGACCATGGTATTAGGGGGGACTCTTTCACCAGTCTCTCTCAGTGATAGACCATGGTATTAGGCTGGACTCTTTCACCCTCTTCTCTCAGTGATAGACCATGGTATTAGACTGGACTCTCTCAGTGATAGACCATGGTATTAGACTGGACTCGTTCACCAGTCTCTCTCAGTGATAGACCATGGTATTAGGCTGGACTCTCTCAGTGATAGACCATGGTATTAGACTGGACTCTTTCACCAGTCTCTCTCAGTGATAGACCATGGTATTAGACTGGACTCTCTCAGTGATAGACCATGGTATTAGACTGGACTCTCTCAGTGATAGACCATGGTATTAGGCTGGACTCTTTCACCTGTCTCTCTCAGTGATAGACCATGCTATTAGACTGGACTCTCTCAGTGATAGACCATGGTATTAGACTGGACTCTCTCAGTGATAGACCATGGTATTAGACTGGACTCTTTCACCAGTCTCTCTCAGTGATAGACCATGGTATTAGACTGGACTCTATCACCAGTCTCTCTCAGTGATAGACCATGCTATTAGGGGGGACTCTATCACCAGTCTCTCTCAGTGATAGACCATGGTATTAGACTGGACTCTTTCACCAGCCTTTCTCAGTGATAGACCATGGTATTAGGGGGGACTCTATCACCAGTGTCTCTCAGTGATAGACCATGGTATTAGACTGGACTCTATCACCAGTCTCTCTCAGTGATAGATGGTTTATAACATGGGCTATAATGGTGACTCTTATTTCATCATTGACAACACCTCTTACTCTCCTTTCACACAACGCATCACCGGGGGCAAACGCATCACTACCTGCCCTCCAGGACACCTACACCACCCGATGTCACAGGAAGGCCATAAAGATCATCAAGGACGACAACCACCCGAGCCACTGCCTGTTCACCCCGCTATCATCCAGAAGGCGAGGTCAGTACTGGTGCATCAAAGTAGGGACCGAGAGACTGAAAAACAGCTTCTATCTCAAGGCCATCAGACTGTTAAACAGCCACCACTAACATTGAGTGGCTGCTGCCAACATACTGACTCAACTCCAGCCACTTTAATAATGGAAATTGATGTAAAATATATCACTAGCCACTTTAAACAATGCCACTTAATATAATGTTTACATACCCTACATTACTCATCTCATATGTATATGTATATACTGTACTCTATATCATCTACTGCATCTTTATGTAATACATGTATCACTAGCCACTTTAAACTATGCCACTTTGTTTACATACCCTACATTACTCATCTCATATGTATATACTGTACTCGATACCATCTACTGCATCTTGCCTATGCCGTTCTGTACCATCACTCATTCATATATCTTTATGTACATATTCTTTATCCCTTTACACTTGTGTGTTTAAGGTACTCCTCTTCCTGGTCCAACTACTCCTCTCCCTGGTCCAACTACTCCTCTCCCTGGTCCAACTACTCCTCTCCCTGGTCCAACTACTCCTCTCCCTGGTCCAGATACTCCTCTCCCTGGTCTAGCTACTCCTCTCCCTGGTCCAACTATTCCTCTGCCTGGTCCAGCTACTTCTCTGCCTGGTCCAGCTACTCCTCTCCCTGGTCCAACTACTTTTCTCCCTGGTCCAACTACTCCTCTCCCTGGTCCAACTACTCCTCTCCCTGGTCCAACTACTCCTCTCCCTGGTCCAACTACTCCTCTCCCTGGTCCAACTACTCCTCTCCCTGGTCAAACTACTTCTCTCCCTGGTCCAACTACTCCTCTCCCTGGTCCAACTACTCCTCTCCCTGGTCCAGCTACTCCTGTCCCTGGTCCAACTACTCCTCTGCCTGGTCCAACCACTCTTCTCCCTGGTCCAACTACTTTTCTCCCTGGTCCAACTACTCCTCTCCCTGGTCCAACTACTCCTCTCCCTGGTCCAACTACTCCTCTCCCTGGTCCAACTACTCCTCTCCCTGGTCCAACTACTCCTCTCCCTGGTCCAACTACTCCTCTCCCTGGTCCAACTACTCCTCTCCCTGGTCCAGCTACTCCTGTCCCTGGTCCAACTACTCCTCTGCCTGGTCCAACCACTCTTCTCCCTGGTCCAACTACTCCTCTGCCTGGTCCAACCACTCTTCTCCCTGGTCCAACTACTCCTCTCCGTGGTCCAGATGTTATTTGTTCTCTCTCTGCTCCTCTGTGTTGTTCTGTATCCACATTGAACTAAATCAATCCAAAGAGTCCTCTTTTTACTGTGTTTGTCCATGTAACTGAAAGAGCTTCAACACCTGGTTATGTCTCCGACTGAGATTGGAATCAGCTGTGGTTGGTCTATTTTACACAATTTACAGTAAATCAGCTATTTCTTATTGTGTCAATGATCTGTTCATTCAAAAATGCTCATCAGCTGTTTCAATACAGTTTTTGAGCAGCTGTTGTTGCAGAAGTAGAGACTTTATACTATATTATGAGGTTTTGAACATTAGGTCTTCATTTCTGACGTGCTGTGTGCAAAGCATTTGTAAATAAGACAAGAAAGATCCATGATGTTGGTATTGGGTAAGCTTGTAGGTAAAGAAAATGTAAGCATTTTTAGAAACGTGTTAATTGACTGCATATTCTGTGAAAACGACACGAACTGTGTTCATGGTATTGTCCACAACAGACAGATGTTGTGCTGATTGTGTTTATAGACTTTTGAAAATGCGACTACAGATTGGACAAAAGGACGTTAGCGACGGTAAAGAAAACCGTAGTGTTTTGAATATTGTCACATTAGTGTGATCTGGGTTGTCACTAAGTTAAATTCATTTGATGTGCGTGTGTCTCATTTGTAAAGCAGAGTTTCCCTTTGAGCAGGGAGTACATGATTTTGCAAGATGTCTGTGGGGTTTTGGGGAAATTGCCTAACTGTTAGTTTTGAGTACACGAGATGTAGTTTCACCAAACGTGTGTTAAGGATTGGGGGAAACTGTAATAGATATGTCCTATAGCCAAAGATGTAAGCATGGTTTGAAATGAATATGTTTTAGTCAAATATTATACATATATATATGTGCTTCTTGCGATCAATTTGTAGTCTACAAATGATTTGTAATTATAATTCCCGGCCTCCCTGTCTATCCGCTCCAGAACAACATCTATCCTCGGCTGAATCTAGTTGATGATCCATCCCCCAGGGTGGCATTATTGCGCGCATGTCGTAATAAAGCTGTGCGCCAGGCGGCTCTCTCTCCTCGGCAGCGGCAGGTAGGGAGGCGAGCCCAGACAGCGGGGAAGGGGAGCGGGGACTGGAGGACCCGGGACTAGAGGACCGGGGATATTCACTGACAGCAGCAGTTACGTTCAGATTAACAGAACTGGGTGATTTTCGATGAGTGGCTGGACAAGATTGAATAAGAAACCGTGTAGTCGGCTACGGTTCATGACCATCCTTAGGTTTTCCTCTGAGCTCTCTAGTCACGGACACGAATACTGGATATAATTGTGGAACCACCACGGTAAGAGGAATGGTTTTTACATTATTTCGTGTTGATTGGAGGTGTTTTTTGTTGTTGTTGTTGTCATGGTGGCATATGATTTAGCGATCGAAAAACGGCAAGATTGACAGTATTGAAATGCGGAGGTTTTCTTCACCAGCTAATTGCGTTCCTTCACATTATGGATCGATGGAAAGATTCACAGTAGGCTATGTTACGAATTACATGGTGTGCATTTAGCCTAGCTGTCTGTGCCAGTTTCATTATAATAAACGTGATACCTTTGCATTGGCATAGAGAGATTGATTATTAAAGCAGGTATGCGTGTGTGTGAGAGAGGCATGCTACCCTCCCTGTCTTTCAACCCGAGGCGCCTGTTACGGCAACCACTATGTGGGTTTAGTGGAGCAAAGCTTTTTACAACATAGCATTTTCATCTCTTTTACAACCCTCTTCTACAATATTTTTTCCCCTCTCCCCCTGTTGATTCATTAATTTCGTTTGTTACAACAGAAGAAGCTGCTGTTTTTCCCTGAAAGTTGCTCAATAGCCGTAGCCTGGGCCTACATGAAAGAGAGAGAGAGAGAGGTAGTGCCGGTAGAGACATGCTTTCCTATCAGTTATGGGTACAGTCTTCAGTGAGCAGGCATGGACACATTTTGACATGCGGTATACTATGTAATGCGTATGATACCCATCTGGTTGCCAGGGGCGATGGCGAAGCGACATGTGACCGCAGCATGGTGTCTTCAGCTACAACATGATGTTTGATATGAGCCTCTAACTGTCACTCCTAACACCCCCCCCCCCCCCCCCATCTCTATCCGTACCCTGCCTGCAGTTATCCCAACCAGAAACATTCAACTGTGTACCTAGAAGGCATGGCAGGAATTCAGACAATGCTTGCATGCCTTGAAGCCTGTCATTATCCATTATGATGAGGATGAGGAGCGAGGTGTGACAGATTGAATCAGACATAGAATACACATAACTACAATACCTTACTGTAACTGACAATACAGAACTACAATACCTTACTGTAACTCACAATGCACAACTACAATACCTTACTGTAACTCACAATACATAACTACAGTACCTTACTGTAACTCACAATACATAACTACAGTACCTTACTGTAACTCACAATACATAACTACAATACCTTACTGTAACTCACAATACATAACTAGAATACCTTACTGTAACTCACAATACATAACTACAGTACCTTACTGTAACTCACAATACAGAACTACAGTACCTTACTGTAACTCACAATACATAACTACAATACCTTACTGTAACTCACAATACATAACTACAATACCATACTGTAACTCACAATACATAACTACAGTACCTTACTGTAACTCACAATACATAACTACAATACCTTACTGTAACTCACAATACAAATCATCAAGGAACCCACCAGGTACAACCCTAACTCTGTAAACAAGGGCACCCTCATAGACGTCATCCTGACCAACTGGCCCTCCAAATACACCTCCGCTGTCTTCAACCAGGATCTCAGCGATCACTGCCTCATTGCCTGTATCCGCTACGGAGCCGCAGTCAAACGACCACCCCTCATCACTGTCAAACGCTCCCTAAAACACTTCTGTGAGCAGGCCTTCCTAATCGACCTGGCCCGGGTATCCTGGAAGGACATTGACCTCATCCCGTCAGTTGAGGATGCCTGGTCATTCTTTAAAAGTAACTTCCTCACCATTTTAGATAAGCATGCTCCGTTCAAAAAATGCAGAACTAAGAACAGATACAGCCCTTGGTTCACCCCAGACATGACTGCCCTCGACCAGCACAAAAACATCCTGTGGCGGACTGCAATAGCATCGAATAGTCCCCGTGATATGCAACTGTTCAGGGAAGTCCGGAACCAATACACGCAGTCAGTCAGGAAAGCTAAGGCCAGCTTCTTCAGGCAGAAGTTTGCATCCTGTAGCTCCAACTCCAAAAAGTTCTGGGACACTGTGAAGTCAATGGAGAACAAGAGCACCTCCTCCCAGCTGCCCACTGCACTGAGGCTAGGTAACACGGTCACCACCGATAAATCCATGATTATCGAAAACTTCAATGAGCATTTCTCAACGGCTGGCCATGCCTTCCGCCTGGCTACTTCAACCTCGGCCAACAGCCCCGCCCCCCCCGCTGCTCCTCGCCCAAGCCTCTCCAGGTTCTCCTTTACCCAAATCCAGATAGCAGATGTTCTGAAAGAGCTGCAAAACCTGGACCCGTACAAATCAGCTGGGCTTGACAATCTGGACCCTCTATTTCTGAAACTATCCGCCACCATTGTCGCAACCCCTATTACCAGCCTGTTCAACCTCTCTTTCATATCGTCTGAGATCCCCAAGGATTGGAAAGCTGCCGCAGTCATCCCCCTCTTCAAAGGGGGAGACACCCTGGACCCAAACTGTTACAGACCTATATCCATCCTGCCCTGCCTATCTAAGGTCTTCGAAAGCCAAGTCAACAAACAGGTCACTGACCATCTCGAATCCCACTGTACCTTCTCCGCTGTGCAATCTGGTTTCCGAGCCGGTCACGGGTGCACCTCAGCCACACTCAAGGTACTAAACGATATCATAACCGCCATCGATAAAAGACAGTACTGTGCAGCCGTCTTCATCGACCTTGCCAAGGCTTTCGACTCTGTCAATCACCATATTCTTATCGGCAGACTCAGTAGCCTCGGTTTTTCGGATGACTGCCTTGCCTGGTTCACCAATTACTTTGCAGACAGAGTTCAGTGTGTCAAATCGGAGGGCATGCTGTCCGGTCCTCTGGCAGTCTCTATGGGGGTGCCACAGGGTTCAATTCTCGGGCCGACTCTTTTTCTCTGTATACATCAATGATGTTGCTCTTGCTGCGGGCGATTCCCTGATCCACCTCTACGCAGACGACACCATTCTATATACTTTCGGCCCGTCATTGGACACTGTGCTATCTAACCTCCAAACAAGCTTCAATGCCATACAACACTCCTTTCGTGGCCTCCGACTGCTCTTAAACGCTAGTAAAACCAAATGCATGCTTTTCAACCGATCGCTGCCTGCACCCGCATCCCCGCCTAGCATCACCACCCTGGATGGTTCCGACCTAGAATATGTGGACATCTATAAGTACCTAGGTGTCTGGCTAGACTGCAAACTCTCCTTCCAGACTCATATCAAACATCTCCAATCGAAAATCAAATCAAGAGTCGGCTTTCTATTCCGCAACAAAGCCTCCTTCACTCACGCCGCCAAGCTTACCCTAGTAAAACTGACTATCCTACCGATCCTCGACTTCGGCGATGTCATCTACAAAATGGCTTCCAACACTCTACTCAGCAAACTGGATGCAGTCTATCACAGTGCCATCCGTTTTGTCACTAAAGCACCTTATACCACCCACCACTGCGACTTGTATGCTCTAGTCGGCTGGCCCTCGCTACATATTCGTCGCCAGACCCACTGGCTCCAGGTCATCTACAAGTCCATGCTAGGTAAAGCTCCGCCTTATCTCAGCTCACTGGTCACGATGGCAACACCCATCCATAGCACGCGCTCCAGCAGGTGTATCTCACTGATCATCCCTAAAGCCAACACCTCATTTGGCCGCCTCTCGTTCCAGTACTCTGCTGCCTGTGACTGGAACGAATTGCAAAAATCGCTGAAGTTGGAGACTTTTATCTCCCTCACCAACTTCAAACATCTGCTATCTGGGCAGCTAACCGATCGCTGCAGCTGTACATAGTCTATTGGTAAATAGCCCACCCATTTTCACCTACCTCATCCCCATACTGTTTTTATTTATTTATTTTTCTGCTCTTTTGCACACCAATATCTCTACCTGTACATGACCATCTGATCATTTATCACTCCAGTGTTAATCTGCAAAATTGTAATTATTCGCCTTCCTCATGCCTTTTGCACACATTGTATATAGACTCCCCCTTTGTTTTCTACTGTGTTATTGACTTGTTAATTGTTTACTCCATGTGTAACTCTGTGTTGTCTGCTCATACTGCTATGCTTTATCTTGGCCAGGTCGCAGTTGCAAATGAGAACTTGTTCTCAACTAGCCTACCTGGTTAAATAAAGGTGAAATAAAATTTAAAAAAAAGAACTACAATACCTTACTGTAACTCACAATACATAACTAGAATACCTTACTGTAACTCACAATACATAACTACAATACCATACTGTAACTCACAATACATAACTACAGTACCTTACTGTAACTCACAATACATAACTACAGTACCTTACTGTAACTCACAATACATAACTACAGTACCTTACTGTAACTCACAATACATAACTAGAATACCTTACTGTAACTCACAATACATAACTACAATACCTTACTGTAACTCACAATACATAACTACAATACCTTACTGTAACTCACCATACATAACTACAGTACCTTACTGTAACTCACAATACATAACTAGAATACCTTACTGTAACTCACAATACATAACTACAATACCTTACTGTAACTCACAATACACAACTACAGTACCTTACTGTAACTCACAATACAGAACTACAATACCTTACTGTAACTCACAATACACAACTACAATACCTTACTGTAACTCACAGTACATAACTACTATATAGACTGTAACTCACAATACATAACTACAATACCTTACTGTAACTCACAATACATAACTACAGTACCTTACTGTTACTCACAATACAGAACTACAATACCTTACTGTAACTCACAATACATAACTACTATATAGACTGTAACTCACATTATAAAGTATAAATGCTTGTGAAATACAGACCATGTGTATTGTCAGGTTGTGTCACTGGTAGGCCTAAGCATATTAACAGTATGTGAAACTGTTACTGACCAGTCCCAAGTCCGTTGATGTTGGTGGTAATGTAGGAACACTGTATGTAAGATACTGTACCTGAACAGCATGGAGGCTGTTCTCTCTGCCTCCCTGTGGATCCACGTACTGTCCAGGACCTCGATCTGCCGGCATGGAGGCTGTTCTCTCTGTCTTCCTGCCTCCCTGTGGATCCACGTACTGTCCAGGACCTCTATCTGCCAGCATGGAGGCTGTTCTCTCTGCCTCCCTGTGGATCCACGTACTGTCCAGGACCTCTATCTGCCAGCATGGAGGCTGTTCTCTCTGCCTCCCTGTGGATCCACGTACTGTCCAGGACCTCTATCTGCTAGCATGGAGGCTGTTCTCTCTGTCTTCCTGCCTCCCTGTGGATCTGGGAGGGAGAGCCAGGATTTACCACACATTGTTCTGGTGCAGAGAGCCCCCCATGCTGTGCTGCTGCTGTCTCCTAGGTACAGCTACATTTAACTTTCTATTTGAAGCTTCTCTTGTTTCCTGGTTGGGTGGAGAACTAGCTGATTGGTGTACGGGTATGCCAATTAGGGAGTTAAAGCCAATTTCTGACCGATGTGTCAAGAGTTAAGAACACAAACTTTTTTTTTAGAGAATTAAAACAAGAATTATATCAACTGAATAACCAGACAGGGATGCAGAAAATACCAAGGAAATACTTTTATTTGGACCTGAACAGGGAGAAAGCAACCTGTTATTGTTCTGTTTTTCCTCAGTGGAGGATTGCCTCACCTCCATAGCAACACACGATGCCCACAGATGGTTTTTCAGTCGGAGGCTTGTTGGAGCTTGTGGCTTCATTGCAGTGTCTCTTAGATTGTGGTATGGTGTTTTTCCATGATATTGCGATAGTCAAACTTGCAATACCCTAACTCAAGCAAGATGAGAATGTTTTGGTATCGGCGCAAGCAGTCTAAGGCACTGCGTCTCAGTGCTAGGGGCGTCACTACAGACCCCCGGTTCGATTCCAGGCTGTATCACAACTTGGCCGTCAGGGTTTGGCCCGGGGATGAATCAAAATACTGTAGTTATTGGAAAACAAAGGAGTTGCACCCCAAATGGCACCCTATTCCCTATATAGTGCACTACTATTGACCCCAAATGGCACCCTATTCCCTATATAGTGCTCTCCTATTGACTCCAAATGGCACCCTATTCCCTATATAGTGCACTACTATTGACCCCAAATGGCACCCTATTCCCTATATAGTGCACTACTATTGACCCCAAATGGCACCCTATTCCCTATATAGTGCACTACTATTGACCCCAAATGGCACCCTATTCCCTATATAGTGCTCTCCTATTGACTCCAAATGGCACCCTATTCCCTATATAGTGCACTACTATTGACCCCAAATGGCACCCTATTCCCTATATAGTGCACTACTATTGACCCCAAATGGCACCCTATTCCCTATATAGTGCACTACTATTGACCCCAAATGGCACCCTATTCCCTATATAGTGCTCTCCTATTGACTCCAAATGGCACCCTATTCCCTACCTCAAACCGCTTACGCCTACCCTAACCCCTTACCCTTAACCTCTAGCCCCTTACCCCTACCCTACCCTAACCCCTAACCTCTAGCCCCTTACCCCTAACCTCTAGCCCCTTACCCCTAACCCCTAACCTCTAGCCCCTTATCCCTAACCCCTTACCCCTTCCCTGCCCTTACCCCTAACCTCTAGCCCCTTACCTCTTACCCCTTACCCCTAACCCCTTACCCCTTACCCCTTACCCCTTACCCCTACCCGGCCCTTACCCCTAACCTCTAGCCCCTAACCTCTAGCCCCTAACCTCTAACCTCTAACCCCTTATGTTGTAAGGTCCATCACTTCCCTGCTAATATTTATCCAGGTTCTTCAGAGCTGCGAAGATGGGTTTAAGATTGGGTTAAGGGCAGAGGGGAATTTACAGGGAGTGAATTAGGACTGGGGTGTGCCTTCATCTGAAGGAGGACGAGGACCCTGTCAACTAAACCCACCAGGACCCTGTCAACTAAACCCACCAGGACCCTGTAAACTAACCCCACCAGGACCCTGTCAACTAAACCCACCAGGACCCTGTAAACTAAACCCACCAGGACCCTGTCAACTAAACCTAGGAGGACCCTGTCAACTAAACCCACCAGGACCCTGTCAACTAAACCCAGGAGGACCCTGTCAACTAAACCCACCAGGACCCTGTAAACTAAACCCACGAGGACCCTGTCAACTAAACCCACCAGGACCCTGTCAACTAAACCCACCAGGACCCTGTCAACTAAACCCACCAGGACCCTGTCAACTAAACCCACCAGGACCCTGTCAACTAAACCCACCAGGACCCTGTCAACTAAACCCACCAGGACCCTGTCAACTAAACCCACCAGGACCCTGTCAACTAAACCCAGGAGGACCCTGTAAACTAAACCCACCAGGACCCTGTAAACTAAACCCACCAGGACCCTGTAAACTAAACCCAGGAGGACCCTGTCAACTAAACCCAGGAGGACCCTGTCAACTAAACCCAGGAGGACCCTGTCAACTAAACCCACCAGGACCCTGTCAACTAAACCCACCAGGACAGTCCACAGCTGGGGACATTCTGTTACCTGCTGTCTTCTCACACCCAATGTGGTCTTTAGATTAGAACACACACTGTCTTATAGGTAACACACGCACACATGAACACACACGCACACGTATGCACACACACACAGACACAAGAACACACACACACACACACACACACACACACACACACACACACTGCTCAGGAAGTGAAACATCCCAGTACACGAAGTAACATGTATTACTCTGACGTGTGTTAGTTCACCTGACTGTTTGACTGTTTACTGTCGGTTGCATTTAAGACTCTGCAAGGTCATTTGCCTGCGGAAACAGCTGTGGAGAGAGAGAGAGAGAGAGAGAGACATAGAGAGAGATACATAGATAGCGAGAGAGAGACAGACATTTGTAACGTCTTTATTGTTTGGAAACTTCAGTATGTGTAATGTTTACTGTTAATTTTTATTGTTTATTTCACTTTTGTATATTATCTACATGTATATTATCTACACATGTTTCCCATGTCTCCTCAGTTGCAACAGGACTTATCAACCATCTGTTAAAAGTAACATGTTGATTCTGTTGATTCACTATGTGGCAGCTAACAGCTAACAGCTAACAGCATGGGCAGACACATGGCAACCACGTGAGATGGTCAACTGAGGAGAAGAATGAGATGAGACCATTCTGTCAGAATTATTCTGTAGACTCAGGATAGGTGAGAGTGAGAGGCGAAGACGAGAGTGGAGAAGAGGAGCAGAAAGGAGAAGGGAGAGGAGATAGGAGAGGGGAGAAGGAGAGGAGATAGGAGACGATAGGAATGGAAGGGGAGAGGGGAGGAGAGGCGAAGACGAGAGGAGTGGAGAAGAGGAGCAGAAAGGAGAAGGGAGAGGAGATAGGAGAGAGGAGAAGGAGAGGATAGGAATGGAAGGGGAGGGGGGAGGAGATAGGAGACGATAGGAATGGAAGAGGGTAGAGGAGAGCAGAGCAGAACAGCCGAGAGGAGAGGAGTTCCCCAGTCAAGCCAGCCAGAGGAAAGTTCTGGTTTGAATTAGAGAATAAGCAGCACTGAGAAGGAGGTAATGATGACACTTTATTAGAGCAGCTGCTCAGAATGGTATGATGGAGTTCAGTGTGATGCTGTTCAGTGTGATGGAGTTCAGTATGATGGGGTTCAGTATGATGGGGTTCAGTATGATGGAGTTCAGTATGACGGTGTTCAGTATGATGGAGTTCAGTATGATGGGGATTCAGTATGATGCTGTTCAGTATGATGGGGATTCAGTATGATGCTGTTCAGTATGATGGAGTTCAGTATGATGGGGTTCAGTGGGATGGGGTTCAGTATGATGGGGTCCAGTATGATGGGGTTCAGTGTGATGGGGTTCAGTGTGATGGGGTTCAGTGGGATGGGGTTCAGTGTGATGGGGTTCAGTGGGATGGGGTTCAGTGGGATGGAATTCAGTGGGATGGGGTTCAGTGTGATGGGGTTCAGTGGGATGGGGTTCAGTGTGATGGGGTTCAGTGGGATGGGGTTCAGTGTGATGGGGTTCAGTGGGATGGTGTTCAGTGGGATGGTGTTCAGTGGGATGGTGTTCAGTGGGATGGGGTTCAGTGTGATGGGGTTCAGTGGGATGGGGTTCAGTATGATGGGGTTCAGTATGATGAGGTTCAGTGGGATGGGGTTCAGTGGGATGGGGTTCAGTGGGATGGGGTTCAGTGTGATGGGGTTCAGTATGATGGGGTTCAGTATGATGGGGTTCAGTGGGATGGGGTTCAGTGTGATGGGGTTCAGTGGGATGGGGTTCAGTGGGATGGGGTTCAGTGGGATGGGGTTCAGTGTGATGGGGTTCAGTGGGATGGGGTTCAGTGGGATGGAGTTCAGTGGGATGGGGTTCAGTGGGATGGGGTTCAGTGTGATGGTGTTCAGTGTGATGCTGTTCAGTGGGATGGGGTTCAGTGTGATGGGGTTCAGTGGGATGGTGTTCAGTGGGATGGGGTTCAGTGTGATGGGGTTCAGTGGGATGGGGTTCAGTGTGATGGGGTTCAGTGGGATGGTGTTCAGTGGGATGGTGTTCAGTGGGATGGTGTTCAGTGGGATGGGGTTCAGTGTGATGGGGTTCAGTGGGATGGGGTTCAGTATGATGGGGTTCAGTATGATGAGGTTCAGTGGGATGGGGTTCAGTGGGATGGGGTTCAGTGGGATGGGGTTCAGTGTGATGGGGTTCAGTATGATGGGGTTCAGTATGATGGGGTTCAGTGGGATGGGGTTCAGTGTGATGGGGTTCAGTGGGATGGGGTTCAGTGGGATGGGGTTCAGTATGATGGGGTTCAGTGGGATGGGGTTCAGTGGGATGGGGTTCAGTATGATGGGGTTCAGTGTGATGGGGTTCAGTATGATGGGGTTCAGTATGATGAGGTTCAGTGGGATGGGGTTCAGTATGATGGGGTTCAGTGGGATGGGGTTCAGTATGATGGGGTTCAGTATGATGGGGTTCAGTGGGATGGGGTTCAGTATGATGGGGTTCAGTATGATGGGGTTCAGTGTGATGGGGTTCAGTGTGATGGGGTTCAGTGTGATGGGGTTCAGTGTGATGGGGTTCAGTGTGATGGGGTTCAGTGGGATGGTGCAACACATACCTTGTCTATTGTATTGTATCTGTGTTACGTGTTTCATGAACACCTTGAAACTGAAATGTTCCATATTTCCCTTGGATTTGCCTTTCCACTCATGAATGATCAAAGCGAGTGACATGTACGTTTTAGTTACAGCTGTGCTTCATATTTTAATACTTTGTTTTACAGTAATATAAATTACATATCGGACAGCAACTTGGAAATGGAATCATGCGCACGGTGAAAATAGTTGTTTAAGACTATTTTTGTAATAATTATTTTTAAACTTTATTTAACTATGCAATTCAGTTAAGAACAACTTCTTATTTTCAATGACGGTCTAGGAACAGTGGGTTAACTGCCTTGTTCAGGGACAGATTCATACCTTGTCAGCTCGGGGATTTGAACTTGCAACCTTCCAGCTACTAGTCCAACGCTCTAACCACTAGGCTACCCTGCCACCTCTACACTCTAACCACTAGGCTACCCTGCCGCCTCCACACTCTAACCACTAGGCTACCTGCCTCCTCTACACTCTAACCACTAGGCTACCCTGCCGCCCCTCCACTCTAACCACTAGGCTACCTGCCTCCTCTACACTCTAACCACTAGGCTACCCTGCCACCCCGACTATCATGTGTTTACGTAAGCCTACATGATTCTCTGGCCAAAGGAGGGGGGGGGGGTCATAGTTCACAATGTTTATGGATGGCATATATACAATATACAGTCGATTGGGTTAGATAAAGTGTGTTTTCAGGCCAAGGAACATGTTAGCCCTATTAGGCTGTTGTCCTCGCCATGCTGTGAGATTGAAAGCAGGGTGTGTCCCAGAAACAGATTATTTTAGTGATTACGCTGTTGCTTCTGGCCTCGTTTAGTAGGAAGGAAAGTCAACACTGCAGGCACTGGCTCCGAGCTGCCTGAGTCCACAGCTACTGTACATTAATGGAATAAAGAACTCACATTGGCTTATCCTGGTGAAACGATCCGCTTGTCCATTAAATATGGAGGTTGATGTTTTATCTTAAATAGGCCCATGTCGTTAGCCTCGTGAGAGCACGGGAAACAGTTATGGTAGTTGCTGTCTCAGTAAGAACAAGCGTTTTCAAGGATGTTTGTGTTTTTGTTCCAAGGTCGAGATGCTCTTGTGTTTCGACACGGGAGTCCAGTGGAATGTCACTGTGTGATTTACAGTATTGTAAGAATGATCTCTTTCTGCTTCCACTGGCTCATAACACACAGACCCAGCTGGCCCATAACACACAGACCCAGCTGGCCCATAACACACAGACCCAGCTGGCCCAAAACACACAGACCCAGCTGGCCCATTACACACAGACCCAGCTGGCCCATAACACACAGACCCAGCTGGCCCAAAACACACAGACCCAGCTGGCCCATTACACACAGACCCAGCTGGCCCATAACACACAGACCCAGCTGGCCCATAACACACAGACCCAGCTGGCCCATAACACACAGACCCAGCTGGCCCATAACACACAGACCCAGCTGGCCCATTACACACAGACCCAGCTGGCCCATAACACACAGACCCAGCTGGCCCATAACACACAGACCCAGCTGGCCCATAACACACAGACCCAGCTGGCCCATAACACACAGACCCAGCTGGCCCAAAACACACAGACCCAGCTGGCCCATAACACACAGACCCAGCTGGCCCATAACACACAGACCCAGCTGGCCCATAACACACAGACCCAGCTGGCCCATAACACACAGACCCAGCTGGCCCATAACACACAGACCCAGCTGGCCCAAAACATACAGACCCAGCTGCCCCATAACACACAGACCCAGCTGGCCCATAACACACAGACCCAGCTGGCCCATAACACACAGACCCAGCTGGCCCATAACACACAGACCCAGCTGGCCCATAACACACAGACCCAGCTGGGCCAGGAGGCAAAACCAAGGTTACTGTCTGGTATATGACTTATGTTATGATCTGATCTGAACCGAGGTTACTGTCTGGTATATGACTTATGTCACGATCTGAACCAAGGTTACTGTCTGGTATATGACTTATGTCACGATCTGATCTGATCCAAGGTTACTGTCTGGTGTACAGTAGTAGTTATATCGTGATCTGATCCACCTATGTGGTCCTATAATGTCACATAGATTTTTATGACACCTTGTGTAGCCTACAACGATTTTGAGATGTGGCTTTTCTTACTTCACCTTGGAGATGCAGTAAGTCATGTCAGAAACTAGCAGATTCCTTACTTCCCAGGGGGTTGCAACGGAAATTATTTTCCCATTCTGAACAGATTGTTTTTCACTCCATTCCACTGTTACGACCAATAAAACAATGTTCTGAACTGGTGTAACTGACAGTTAGACTGGTTCGATTCCCCTCCCCAAAAAAATGTACCGGTTTTTATCGATGCTTTCTGTTCTAAATTAAACCTCTGAAATCATTTTTAATTTATTTTTACATTTAGCTTGACATTAAATTAAACTTCACAAATCATGCATTGTGGATAGAGCAGCTTGCTATGGAGCAGAAAAACCCTGTAGTTCTGTGAGTTGTTTACATGTGATGGGAAAGACAAGTGTAAGAGACGTGTGGGGAGACAGCGAGAGAGGGTGGAGGAGGAGGCTTGGAACGCGCTCGGCATCTTGTTATGACATCACTATCTGAATAAGGCAAAAAAAATTATACTTACGGAGGAGCGGCTTCTAATGGAACTTTGAATTTCTGAACTTCAGAATTGGCTTAACGTTGGACCAGAGCTAGCTAGCTAGCTATCAAGCTAACAAGCTAACAAACTAACAAGCTAGCTAGCTAACAAGCTAACAAGCTAACAAGCTAGCTAGCTAACAAGCTTGGGTGGGCAGAGCGGCACCAGAATTAAAAACACCTCTTACGTTTTTTTAGTTAATAAATCCAATGTGAAATGTGATAACGATAGTGTCTCTAACTAGCATTGAAAAAAGTGAATCCATTCTTTAATTCAAAATCTCTCTCCCCCCATCTTCTGAATCACACTTGTTGTAACGTCAGTAGTCTACAGCTATGTTATGGAGGGGGAGGGGCTTGTAACGTCAGTAGTCTACAGCTATGTTATGGAGGGGGAGGGGCTTGTAACGTCAGTAGTCTATAGCTATGTTATGGAGGGGGAGGGGCTTGTAACGTCAGTAGTGTACAGCTATGTTATGGAGGGGGAGGGGCTTGTAACGTCAGTAGTCTACAGCTCTGTTATGGAGGGGGAGGGGCTTGTAACGTCAGTAGTCTACAGCTATGTTATGGAGGGGGAGGGGCTTGTAACGTCAGTAGTCTACAGCTATGTTATGGAGGGGGAGGGGCTTGTAACGTCAGTAGTCTACAGCTATGTTATGGAGGGGGAGGGGCTTGTAACGTCAGTAGTCATGCTTTTCAAAATAACGGTTCTGTTCCCAGAACAGTATAGATCACTTTCATTCCCGGTTCTGATTCTGTTCCTTAAATTTGTTTGTTATTTTCCGGTTTTCGGTTCTTTTCCCTGAACCGGTTCCATCCCACGTTACCTACCAACAGCTGCAAATTCATATAAAACGACATGTTTTGAAGTTAATTTTCCTTGCTTTGTAGAACAATACTATCATGAATCTAGCAAATACGTTTTGTGGGTCAGAGTACAGTATTTATTTAGTTTCATAGCACAAATGTATGTTAGACTGGCTTTAGCCACGGATGGAGCAGGCCTGTCCTGGCAAGTGCAGGGATTGGTGAATCTGTTAGGAGCGAACCGCTAGCGCGACAGCTGAAATGGCTTTAGCCACGGATGGAGCAGGCCTGTCCTGGCAAGTGCAGGGATTGGTGAATCTGTGAGGAGCGAACCCGCTAGCGCGACAGCTGAAATGGTAAAAATAAATTAATAAATGATTCCAGCTTTAAATGGATCATTAATATTAGCTGTTAGCTTTTGTTTTGTTCTCATCTAATACTAACAATTACAGTATTCTATCATCCTGACAATATGGTACTACAGAGAAGAGAGGTTTAGGAGAGGTTTAGGAGAGGAGAGGAGAGGAGAGGAGAGGAGAGGAGGATAGGAGAGAGGAGAGCAGTGAGGAGGAGAGAGGAGAAGAGATGAGTGGAGAGGTTTAGTAGAGGAGTGGAGAGGAGGAGAGAGGAGAGGAGTGGAGAGTAGAGAGGTTTAGGAGAGGAGAGGAGAGGAGAGGAGAGAGGTTTAGGAGAGGAGAGAGGAGAGGAGGAGAGAGGAGGAGAGAGGAGAGGAGTGGAGAGGAGAGAGGTTTAGGAGAGGAGAGAGGAGAGGAGGAGAGAGGAGAGGAGTGAGGAGGAGAGAGAAGAGGAGTGGAGAGGAGGAGAGAGGAGAGGAGTGGAGAGGAGAGAGGTTTATGAGAGGAGAGAAGAGAAGAGGAGAGGAGGAGAGAGGAGAGGAGTGGAGAGGAGAGGAGTGGAGAGGAGGAGAGAGGAGAGGAGTGGAGAGGAGAGGAGAAGAGAAGAGGAGGAGAGGAGTGGAGAGGTTTAGGAGAGGAGAAGTGGATGACTGGATCTTTTAGGCAGACAGGGATAATAAAGCCTTGGTTGTATCACTACAGAAGCTGGAGACAGGGAGCGATGGAGGAGGCGCTACTGATGAATTATTTATGTCTGGCCAAAGCACCCAATTTCCGTTTCATTCTTTCACAGGGAGTCTGGGACTACTAACCAGAGAGCTCTGTTATATCCCCCCGGCTTGTCTAATGATTTAAGTGTTTGTAATGAGGTTTGGAAGATGTATCTGTAGCAATTATTTCTTTTTTTTAAGGAATAATAAATATTGTTATATTTTTCAGCTGTTATTAATCATGGGATAAGTTGTGCCTTGAAACCCCATGTTGTAGACCTACAGTGAGTACTGACGACGTCATCAAAGAGAGAAATAATAGCTATGTTGTTTGTGTACTCCTCATTGTTGCTCAGCCTCATTAATTAGAAGTGATGGAATGAACCCGTGATGGAACTCAAAGCATTCTTTTGGAATCGACGCTGAGATTTGTTCAATTCGTAACACTCTGCATTAAAAAGAGCACGGTCAGTTTTAATAACCTCTTCCTGTCCTCAATGGATCCTTTGTAGTCTTTACTACATGTAGTGTTGAATAGTGATGGCTGTAGTGTTGAATAGTGATGGCTGTAGTGTTGAATAGTGATGGCTGTAGTGTTGAATAGTGATGGCTGTAGTGTTGAATAGTGATGGCTGTAGTGTTGAATAGTGATGGCTGTAGTGTTGAATAGTGATGGCTGTAGTGTTGAATAGTGATGGCTGTAGTGTTGAATAGTGATGGCTGTAGTGTTGAATAGTGATGGCTGTAGTGTTGAATAGTAATGACTGTAGTGTTGAATAGCGATGGCTGTAGTCCTTAGTAGTGTTGAATAGTGATGGCTGTAGTAATGAATAGTGATGGCTGTAGTCCTTAGTAGTGTTGAATAGTGATGGCTGTAATCCTTAGTAGTGTTGAATAGTGATGGCTGTAATCCTTAGTAGTGTTGAATAGTGATGGCTGTAATCCTTAGTTGTGTTGAATAGTGATGGCTGTAGTGTTGAACAGTGATGGCTGTAATCCTTAGTAGTGTTGAATAGTGATGCTATAGTCCTTAGTAGTGTTGAATAGTGATGGCTGTAGTGTTGAATAGTGATGGCTGTAATCCTTAGTTGTGTTGAATAGTGATGGCTGTAGTGTTGCATAGTGATGGCTGTAGTGTTGAATAGTGATGGCTGTAGTGTTGCATAGTGATGGCTGTAGTGTTGAATAGTGATGGCTGTAGTGTTGCATAGTGATGGCTGTAGTGTTGAATAGTGATGGCTGTAGTCCTTAGTAGTGTTGAATAGTGATGGCTGTAGTGTTGAATAGTGATGGCTGTAGTCCTTAGTTGTGTTGAATAGTGATGTCTGTAGTGTTGAATAGTGATGGCTGTAGTCCTTAGTAGTGTTGAATAGTGATGGATGTAGTGTTGAATAGTGATGGCTGTAGTGTTGAATAGTGATGGCTGTAGTCCTTAGTAGTGTTGAGTAGTGATGGCTGTACTGTTGAATAGTGATGGCTGTAGTCCTTAGTAGTGTTGAATAGTGATGGCTGTAGTCATTAGTGTGTTGAATAGTGATGGCTGTATTCCTTAGTAGTGTTGAATAGTGATGGTTGTAGTCCTTAGTAGTGTTGAATAGTGATGGCTGTAGTACTTAGTAGTGTTGAATAGTGATGGCTGTAGTGTTGAACAGTGATGGCTGTAATCCTTAGTAGTGTTGAATAGTGATGGCTGTAGTCCTTAGTAGTGTTGAATAGTGATGGCTGTAGTTTTCGGCTTCTTTGTATTCTTCAGTGTTGAATGTGATGGCTGCAGTGTTGAATGTGATGGCTGTAGTGTTGAATGTGATGGCTGTAGTGTTGAATGTGATGGCTGTAGTGTTGAATGTGATGGCTGTAGTGTTGAATGTGATGTCTGTAGTGTTGAATGTGATGGCTGTGTAAATGAAGGCAGTCAGATCAGATGCTGCAGTGGGCTGAGGCTGCGACTATGGCCAGGAGAGGAAGGGAGAGGAGAGGAGAGGAGAGGAGAGGAGGAGAGGAGAGGAGAGGAGAGGAGAGGAGAGGAGAGGAGAGGAGAGGAGAGGAGAGGAGAGGAGAGGAGAGGGGAGAGAAGAGGAGGGGATAGGAGGGCCAGGAGAACATGCCCTGCATCCTGACGAAGCTCGAGGCTGCTGCCAGGAGAGGACAGCCAGGAGAGGAGAGGAGAAGTGAACCAGGAGAACATGCCCTGCATCTTGATGATACTGGAGGCTGCAGCTGTGGTTAGGAAAGGGGAGCCAGGAGAGGAGTGGAGTGGAGGCGAAAGGAGGGGAGAGAAGGGGAGGAGGGGAGGGGAAGGGAGAGGAGGTGAGGAGGGGAGAGGAGAGGAGGGGAGAGGAGGTGAGGGGAGAGGAGGGGAGAGGAGGGGAGAGGAGGAGAGAGGAGGAGAGGAGGAGAGAGGAGGGGAGAGGAGGGGAGAGGAGGGGAGAGGAGAAGATCATGCTTGTGTTGTTGTTAGCATGTTGCTACCGCTGGTTCCTCTCAGCAGTTGACCATGTGTTAGCATGTTGCTACCGCTGATACCTCTCAGCAGTTGACCATGTGTTAGCATGTTGCTAACCCCGATTCCTCTCAGCAGTTGGCCGTGTGTTAGCATGTTGCTAACCTTGGTTCCTCTCAGCTGTTGGCCGTGTGTTAGAAGTCGACCACAGTGCGAATGGTAACTGAGACGGTTATTGACAGAAACACGGCTCGAAGGACAGCACGGACCCCTCTTGTGTGCCTCTGTCTGCTCGGACAGAGACCGTTCACTTCTTTGAGTGACGGGACTTGTTTACAGGGATTTGAATCTGTTGTGCCCATGATGAATGTTACGACCAGTAGAAGTACTATTACTTCTTGGTTGGCATAGTGAGCGTTGATTCGTTTGCCACAGGGTTGATTATGTAGGTTAGCTGTTTTTTGTGCTTAAACGTCTGTTGTATCATAGTACTGTGTGTCCCTCTCTATTGTTGTGAGGCAGCTAGGGAAGGTCCAGGAAGACAAGCGATGATCTAACCTCTGAGTCGGAGTGGAGGAGGAGTGGGAGTGGAGTGGGAGTGGAGGAGGAGTGAGAGTGGAGAAGGAGTGGGAGTGGAGGAAGAGTGGAGGAGGAGTGGGAGTGGAGGAGGAGTGGGAGTGGAGGAGGAGTGGGAATGAGGAGGAGTGGGAAAGGGGAAGTGGAATTGGAGGAGGAGTGGGAGTGGAGGAGTGGGAGTGGAGGAGGAGTGGGAGTGGAGGAGGAGTGGGAGTGAAGGAGTGGGAGTGGAGGAGGAGTGGGAGTGGAGGAGGAGTGGAGGAGGAGTGGGAGTGAAGGAGGAGTGGGAGTGAAGGAGTGGGAGTGGAGGAGGAGTGGGAGTGGAGGAGGAGTGGAGGAGGAGTGGGAGTGGAGGAGGAGTGGGAGTGGAGGAGGAGTGGGAGTGGAGGAGTGGTAGTGGAGGAGGAGTGGGAGTGGAGGAGGAGTGGGAGTGGAGGAGTGGGAGTGGAGGAGGAGTGGGAGTGGAGGAGGAGTGTGAGTGGGAGTGGAGGAGGAGTGTGAGTGGGAGTGGAGGAGGAGTGGGAGTGGAGGAGGAGTGGGAGTGGGAGTGGAGGAATTGGGAGTGGAGGAAGGTGCCGTCCCTGGAAAAATCAATCAATCAAATGTATTTATAAAGCCCTTCTTACATCAGCTGATATCTCAAAGTGCTGTACAAAAACCCAGCCTAAAACCCCAAACAGCAAGCAATGCTGGAGTAGAAGCACGGTGGCTAGGAAAAACTCCCTAGAAAGGCCAGAACTCTAGGAAGAAACCTAGAGAGGAACCAGGCTATGTGGGGAGGCCAGTCCTCTTCTGGCTGTGCCGGGTGGAGATTATAACAGAACATGGCCAAGATGTTCAAATGTTCAGAAATGACCAGCAGGGTCCAATAATAATAATCACAGTGGTTGTCGAGTCAGCACCTCAGGAGTAAATGTCAGACGCACGCTCGTGCCCGGTCTAGTCAGCGTGTAACGCTCTCTGTGATCTGAGGGGGTGGGTAGGGGGGGTCTAGGAGAGAGAGATCTCTCTTTTACCCTGGTCAACTAGGAGGGGTGGGAGTGGGGGAGTACAGTACTGTGTGTGTGTGTGTGTGCGTGCACATGTATGTGTGTGTAAGTGTGTGCACGTTAAAATGCGTGTGTCTGTGTGTGTGTTTGTTTGTGTGTGTGTGTGCATGTTCACTTGAATGTGTGTGTAGGTGTGTGCACGTTAGTATATGTGTGTCTGTGTGCGTGTGTGTGTGTGTATGTGTGTGCGTGCGGTCTCTTCACTCTCTATCTTTATCTGAGCATCTGTAACTGAACAGGAAGACAAATATACACCGGAGACAGACCGGATAGTCAGGATATTTACAACTCTGGGAAACTGGCCTCCTCTGTGTTTCCATTATCTATCACAATGAACAGTTTGTCATCCTACCAAAGATTATACAGTAAAGGGTTAGAACATGAAAAAACATGTGTCCTAGACTAAGGAGTCAGTTATAGTCCTAGACTAAGGAGCCAGTTATAGTCCTAGACTAAGGAGTCAGTTATAGATCTAGACTAAGGAGTCAGTTATAGATCTAGAATAAGGAGTCAGTTATAGTCCTAGACTAAGGAGTCAGTTATAGATCTAGACTAAGGAGTCAGTTATAGTCCTAGAATAAGGAGTCAGTTATAGTCCTACACTAAGGAGTCAGTTATAGATCTAGACTAAGGAGTCAGTTATAGATCTAGACTAAGGAGTCAGTTATAGATCTAGACTAAGGAGTCAGTTATAGTCCTAGACTAAGGAGTCAGTTATAGATCTAGACTAAGGAGTCAGTTATAGTCCTAGACTAAGGAGTCAGTTATAGTCCTAGACTAAGGAGTCAGTTATAGTCCTAGACTAAGGAGTCAGTTATAGTCCTAGACTAAGGAGTCAGTTATAGATCTAGACTAAGGAGTCAGTTTTAGATCTAGACTAAGGAGTCAGTTATAGTCCTAGACTAAGGAGTCAGTTATAGTCCTAGACTAAGGAGTCAGTTATAGTCCTAGACTAAGGAGTCAGTTATAGTCCTAGACTAAGGAGTCAGTTATAGTCCTAGACTAAGGAGTCAGTTACAGTCCTAGACTAAGGAGTCAGTTATAGATCTAGACTAAGGAGTCAGTTATAGTCCTAGACTAAGGAGTCAGTTATAGTCCTAGAATAAGGAGTCAGTTATAGATCTAGACTAAGGAGTCAGTTATAGTCCTAGACTAAGGAGTCAGTTATAGTTCTAGACTAAGGAGTCAGTTATAGTCCTAGACTAGGGAGTCAGTTATGGTCCAAGACTAAGAAGTCAGTTATAGATCTAGACTAAGGAGTCAGTTATAGATCTAGACTAAGGAGTCAGTTATAGATCTCGACTAAGAAGTCAGTTATAGATCTAGACTAAGGAGTCAGTTATAGTCCTAGACTAGGGAGTCAGTTATGGTCCAAGACTAAGAAGTCAGTTATAGATCTAGACTAAGGAGTCAGTTATAGATCTAGACTAAGGAGTCAGTTATAGTCCTAGACTAAGGAGTCAGTTATAGATCTAGACTAAGGAGTCAGTTATAGATCTAGACTAAGGAGTCAGTTATAGTCCTAGACTAAGGAGTCAGTTATAGTCCTAGACTAAGGAGTCAGTTATAGTCCTAGACTAAGAAGTCAGTTATAGTCCTAGACTAAGGAGTCAGTTATAGTCCTAGACTAAGGAGTCAGTTATAGTCCTAGACTAAGGAGTCAGTTATAGTCCTAGACTAAGGAGTCAGTTATAGTCCTAGACTAAGGAGTCAGTTATAGTCCTAGACTAAGGAGTCAGTTATAGTCCTAGACTAAGGAGTCAGTTATAGATCTAGACTAAGGAGTCAGTTATAGTCCTAGACTAAGGAGTCAGTTATAGTCCTAGACTAAGGAGTCAGTTATAGTTCTAGACTAAGGAGTCAGTTAAAGTCCTAGACTAAGGAGTCAGTTATAGTCCAAGACTAAGGAGTCAGTTATAGATCTAGACTAAGGAGTCAGTTATAGATCTAGACTAAGGAGTCAGTTATAGATCTCGACTAAGGAGTCAGTTATAGATCTAGACTAAGGAGTCAGTTATAGTCCTAGACTAAGGAGTCAGTTATAGTCCTAGACTAAGGAGTCAGTTATAGTCCAAGAGGAGAGGGAGGGACATAGAGATGAATGGGAGGGACAGAGAGAAGAGAGGGAGAGAGAGGAGAGTGAGGGACAGAAAGAGGAATGGGAGGAACAGAGAGAAGAGAGGGAGAGAGAGGAGAGTGAGGGACAGAAAGAGGAATGGGAGGAACAGAGAGAGGAGAGGGAGAGAGAGGAGAGGGAGGGACAGAGAGAGGAATGGGAGGGACAGAGAGAGGAGAGGGAGAGAGAGAGAGAGAGAGAGAAGAGTGAGGGACAGAGAGAGGAGAGGGAGAGAGAGGAGAGGGAGGGACAGAGAGAGGAATGGAGGGACAGAGAGAGGAGAGGGAGAGAGAGGAGAGGGAGAGACAGAAAGAGGAATGGGAGGGACAGAGAGAGGAGAGGGAGAGAGGGGAGAGGGAGAGAGACTTGGTCTCCTGACTGAGCCTGTCTTTAGCCTGTCTAACTTGGTGATTCACAAACAAAGCTTGAAGGCCAATGATTAAGGCCAAAATGTCAAGCTTTTAATAGATTGTTAAATCAAATAATATGTTTTTAATGGTGAGAAAGTGTTTCTGATGAAGTACCTCGAGTTACGTTGGTTGAGCGCTCTCCATTTCTTTCCGTTAGTCACAAACAAACACATACATACAAGGCTTTGTGCTGTCGTGTCAACTCGTATGGCCGTTGTCATGACGTTGCTAATACGGCACTAACAGATCTGGGACCAGGGCTAACTGCTCTATTCCTGTTGTGTAGCCTGCTATCACACCAAGCAGCTGTGGCCCGGCAGGGGGGCTAGTTAGCCGCTTAGCCTAGCTAGCTAGCCGGGGAAAGAGAGGATGTCTTCAGGCCTTCAGCAGACTCATGAGAACAGACTAGTTGGAGTCGGCTTCCTTCCTGTTTTAGCCACGGTGACACACAATGGCTGAATAGTTTCTCACTGCAGGGCTACTAAACAGTAGAGTTCTGTGCTACTGTTGTCCTGAGAAACAGCAAGCAGAGCTCTCCTGTGGTTCATCAAATGGTTTCTGTTATTCACGGTGGCCTGTTACTGCTATCACTATTGAACGTGATCACACCTTTTTCCTATGTAGGCCTATGGAGTTTTCCTATTTCCTATGTAGGCCTATGGAGTTTTCTTTTTCAGTCGGCTTGACCTCCTCCATTTTTACATCCTGTTACTGTTTAGTTACCGTGACGGCTGTCATGTTCCACGAGAGTCAAAAACAAAGGAGGAAATAGAGGGTTGTTTTGATAGTTTCCACGCCCTCTATTTCCCTCCTCCTGTCAGGTTTGAGCAGTAGCACCATGCTCTAGGCCTCACACAGCGTAGCATTATCCCACAGCATTATCCCACAGCACTATCCCACAGCATTATACCACAGCATTATCACACAACATTATCACACAGCATTATCCCACAGTATTATTCCACAGCATTATACCGCAGCATTATCCCACACCATTATCCCACAGCATTATCCCACAGTATTATCCCACAGCATTATCCCACAGCATTATCCCATAGCATTATCCCATAGCATTATCCCACAGTATTATCCCACAGTATTATCCCGCGGCATTATCCCACTGTATTATCCCACAGCATTATCCCACAGCATTATCCCACAGCATTATCCCACAGCGTGACATCCACTATATAACTGGTTATTGTTTAAATACAGAAAGGGGGTTGAGAAGGATGGAGTACACTGTGAATGGAGGGAGAGAGATTTGGAGACAGGAGAGAAACAGGGGGAGAGAGATTGGGAGACAGGGGGAGAGAGATTGGGAGACAGGAGGGAAACAGGGAGAGAGAGATTGGGAGACAGGAGAGAAACAGGGAGAGAGATTGGGAGACAGGAGGGAAACAGGGAGAGAGAGATTGGGAGACAGGAGAGAAACAGGGGGAGAGAGATTGGGAGACTGTAGTGAGAGATTGGGAGACAGGAGAGAAACAGGGGGAGAGAGATTGGGAGACAGGAGAGAAACAGGGAGAGAGGGATTGGGAGACAGGAGAGAAACAGGGAGAGAGAGATTGGGAGACAGGGGGAGAGAGATTGGGAGACTGCAGGGAGAGAGAGAGATTGGGAGACAGGAGAGAGAGATTGGGAGACAGGAGGGAAACAGGAGGAGAGAGATTGGGAGACAGGAGAGAAACAGGGAGAGAGAGATTGGGAGACAGGAGGGAAACAGGGGGAGAGAGATTTGGAGACAGGAAGGAAACAGGGG
Source organism: Oncorhynchus mykiss (assembly GCF_013265735.2). Lineage (NCBI taxonomy): Eukaryota > Metazoa > Chordata > Actinopteri > Salmoniformes > Salmonidae > Oncorhynchus > Oncorhynchus mykiss. Next base: position 5,297,962 of record NC_048587.1, on the reverse strand, counting down.
GAGAGAGATTGGGAGACAGGAGAGAAACAGGGAGAGAGAGATTGGGAGACAGGAGAGAGAGATTGGGAGACAGGAGGGAAACAGGGGGAGAGAGAGATTGGGCAACACGAGAGAAACAGGGGCAGGGGAAGTTTGTTCTCTTCCTTTACAATTTAAAGCTAAGACAAAAAACATAGCTGTGTGTGTGTGTGTGTGTGTGTGTGTGTGTGTGTTTGTGTGTGTGTGTGTGAGAAAGTCAAGCTACATGACCATGGCCGTGCCACCACAACCAGCTTCAGTGAAGATGAAACAGCAGAGAAGAGAGGAAACCACGTGTGGTGTTGGTGCCTCAACACTCTCCCAGATTCCCACACGATGAGGTGGACCATTAAAGTATATTTTCATTTGCATGTGATGCGCCCAATTGGGCAGAGCTCCGATTTTGTTGCTGTGGTGCCTGGGATTTCTAGGATTCCTCCTCTCAGGTCCAATGGCGTTTGGTTGCCAAGGAATGACATGGGTGTAACCATGGAGATTCATATTTATATTCTGTCTACGCTTTAATTCTGGGTCTAACTATGTGGTGTTTCATTTGGTCTTTCTGATGAATTTATTTTTTTGTGGGGGTTTTGACTCTCTGTGACTCACAACCTATATTCAGTCTTATGTAGCACAATTTGAAATTGTATTTTATTGTTTACATTGGATAAAAGTAGAGACTCAGAGCTAGAAAATGGTATGTCATACACTCAATTGTTGAGGAACAAAGGGAAAGTAATTCTGCTTTGAACGCTGATAAACTTGTAAACTCACTTTTTGAGAAAAGTAACTTTGTCTGTTTTGGTGTCTACTGTAGTGGAGAGCTCTTCTTTGTCTGTTTTGGTATCTACTGTAGTGGAGAGCTCTTCTTTGTCTGTTTTGGTATCTACTGTAGTGGAGAGCTCTTCTTTGTCTGTTTTGGTATCTACTGTAGTGGAGAGCTCTTCTTTGTCTGTTTTGGTATCTACTGTAGTGGAGAGCTCTTCTTTGTCTGTTTTGGTATCTACTGTAGTGGAGAGCTCTTCTTTGTCTGTTTTGGTATCTACTGTAGTGGAGAGCTCTTCTTTGTCTGTTTTGGTATCTACTGTAGTGGAGAGCTCTTCTTTGTCTGTTTTGGTATCTACTGTAGTGGAGAGCTCTTCTTTGTCTGTTTTGGTGTCTACTGTAGTGGAGAGCTCTTCTTTGTCTGTTTTGGTATCTACTGTAGTGGAGAGCTCTTCTTTGTCTGTTTTGGTATCTACTGTAGTGGAGAGCTCTTCTTTGTCTGTTTTGGTGTCTACTGTAGTGGAGAGCTCTTCTTTGTCTATTTTGGTATCTACTGTAGTGGAGAGCTCTTCTTTGTCTGTTTTGGTATCTACTGTAGTGGAGAGCTCTTCTTTGTCTGTTTTGGTATCTATTGTAGTGGAGAGCTCTTCTTTGTCTGTTTTGGTATCTACTGTAGTGGAGAGCTCTTCTTTGTCTGTTTTGGTATCTACTGTAGTGGAGAGCTCTTCTTTGTCTGTTTTGGTATGTACTGTAGTGGAGAGCTCTTCTGTGTCTGTTTTGGTATCTACTGTAGTGGAGAGCTCTTCTTTGTCTGTTTTGGTATCTACTGTAGTGGAGAGCTCCTCTTTGTCTGTTTTGGTATCTACTGTAGTGGAGAGCTCTTCTTTGTCTGTTTTGGTATCTACTGTAGTGGAGAGCTCCTCTTTGTCTGTTTTGGTATCTACTGTAGTGGAGAGCTCCTCTTTGTCTGTTTTGGTATCTACGGTAGTGGAGAGCTCTTCTTTGTCTGTTTTGGTATCTACTGTAGTGGAGAGCTCTTCTTTGTCTGTTTTGGTATCTACTGTAGTGCAGAGCTCTTCTTTGTCTGTTTTGGTATCTACGGTAGTGGAGAGCTCTTCTTTGTCTGTTTTGGTATCTACTGTAGTGGAGAGCTCTTCTTTGTCTGTTTTGGTATCTACGGTAGTGGAGAGCTCTTCTTTGTCTGTTTTGGTATCTACTGTAGTGGAGAGCTCTTCTTTGTCTGTTTTGGTATCTACTGTAGTGGAGAGCTCTTCTTTGTCTGTTTTGGTATCTACTGTACCAGAGAGCTCTTCTTTGTCTGTTTTGGTATCTACTGTAGTGGAGAGCTCTTCTTTGTCTGTTTTGGTATCTACTGTAGTGGAGAGCTCTTCTTGGTCTGTTTTGGTATCTACTGTAGTGGAGAGCTCTTCTTTGTCTGTTTTGGTATCTACTGTAGTGAGAGCTCTTCTTCTTCTACACCCATTCAGCATCGTTCACACCCTCTTAAGCTTTAGCCCCACCCATTCAGCATCGTTCACACCCTCTTAAGCTTTAGCCCCACCCATTCAGCATCATTCACAACCTCTTAAGCTTTAGCCCCACCCATTCAGCATCGTTCACACCCTCTTAAGCTTTAGCCCCACCCATTCAGCATCGTTCACACCCTCTTAAGCTTTAGCCCCACCCATTCAGCATCGTTCACACCCTCTTAAGCTTTAGCCCCACCCAGTCAGCATCTTTCACACCCTCTTAAGCTTTAGCCCCACCCATTCAGCATCATTCACAACCTCTTAAGCTTTAGCCCCACCCATTTAGCATCGTTCACACCCTCTTAAGCTTTAGCCCCACCCATTCAGCAGCGTTCACACCCTCTTAAGCTTTAGCCCCACCCATTCAGCATCGTTCACACCCTCTTAAGCTTTAGCCCCACCCATTCAGCATCGTTCACACCCTCTTAAGCTTTAGCCCCACCCATTCAGCATCGTTCACACCCTCTTAAGCTTTAGCCCCACCCATTCAGCATCGTTCACACCCTCTTAAGCTTTAGCCCCACCCATTCAGCATCGTTCACACCCTCTTAAGCTTTAGCCCCACCCATTCAGCAGCGTTCACACCCTCTTAAGCTTTAGCCCCACCCATTCAGCAGCGTTCACACCCTCTTAAGCTTTAGCCCCACCCATTCAGCAGCGTTCACACCCTCTTAAGCTTTAGCCCCACCCATTCAGCATCGTTCACACCCTCTTAAGCTTTAGCCCCACCCATTCAGCAGCGTTCACACCCTCTTAAGCTTTAGCCCCGCCCATTCAGCAGCGTTCACACCCTCTTAAGCTTTAGCCCCACCCATTCAGCATCGTTCACACCCTCTTAAGCTTTAGCCCCACCCATTCAGCATCGTTCACACCCTCTTAAGCTTTAGCCCCACCCATTCAGCATCGTTCACACCCTCTTAAGCTTTAGCCCCACCCATTCAGCATCCTTCACAGCCTCTTAAGCTTTAGCCCCACCCATTCAGCATCGTTCACACCCTCTTAAGCTTTAGCCCCACCCATTCAGCATCGTTCACACCCTCTTAAGCTTTAGCCCCACCCATTCAGCATCGTTCACACCCTCTTAAGCTTTAGCCCCACCCATTCAGCATCGTTCACACCCTCTTAAGCTTTAGCCCCACCCATTCAGCATTGTTCACACCCTCTTAAGCTTTATCCCCACCCATTCAGCATCGTTCACACCCTCTTAAGCTTTAGCCCCACCCATTCAGCATCGTTCACACCCTCTTAAGCTTTATCCCCACCCATTCAGCATCGTTCACACCCTCTTAAGCTTTAGCCCCACCCATTCAGCATCGTTCACACCCTCTTAAGCTTTAGCCCCACCCATTCAGCATCGTTCACACCCTCTTAAGCTTTAGCCCCACCCATTCAGCATCGTTCACACCCTCTTCAGCTTTATTCCCGCCTGTCTCTTTAAGGATTCACATTGAGGCGATGTGCCAAACAGTCAGCAGTGTAGTAAAGATCACGACTCAAAGTGGTATAAGTAGTAGCCTACAATAAGGATAAATTCCAGGGAAACAGAAAGTGTCCAGATACAAATATTGTATAAATATTAGATGATGTTTAACTCCAGACACACTGGTCTAAACTGATGGGTCATCTGACATAAATTCTCCAACCCCCAGACCCACTGGTCTAAACTGATGGGTCATCTGACATAAATTCTCCAACCCCCAGACCCACTGGTCTAAATTGATTGGTCATCTGACATAAATTCTCCAACCCCCTGTCATGTACTGTCATGTTGTGTCTTGTCTCTGTCCTTTCCCTTCACCCTGTCTCCCTCTGCTGGTCGTTGTTAGGTTAGCTTTTCTCCCCCGCTTTCCCCCAGCTGTTCCTTGTCTCCTCTAACTACCCATTCACCCCGTTTCCCACCTGTTCCCTTTTTCCCTCTGATTAGGTCCCTATATCTCTCTCTGTTTCTGTTCCTGTCCTTGTCGGATTCTTGTTTGTTGTGTTTCATGCCTGAACCAGACTATCGTCATGTTTGCTGTAACCTTGTCCTGTCCTGTCGGAATCTGCCGGTCTATCTGAGCCTACCTATGTTTGGTTATTAAAGAAGCTCTGTTTAAGTTAATTCGCTTTTGGGTCCTCATTCACTCACCGTAACACCCCCAGACACACTGGTCTAAACTGATGGGTCATCTGACATAAATTCTCCAACCCCCAGACCCACTGGTCTAAACTGATGGGTCATCTGACATAAATTCTCCAACCCCCAGACCCACTGGTCTAAATTGATTGGTCATCTGACATAAATTCTCCAACCCCCAGACCCACTGGTCTAAACTGATGGGTCATCTGACATAAATTCTCCAACCCCCAGACCCACTGGTCTAAATTGATTGGTCATCTGACATAAATTCTCCAACCCCCAGACCCACTGGTCTAAACTGATGGGTCATCTGACATAAATTCTCCAACCCCCAGACCCACTGGTCTAAACTGATGGGTCATCTGACATAAATTCTCCAACCCCCAGACCCACTGGTCTAAATTGATTGGTCATCTGACATAAATTCTCCAACCCCCAGACCCACTGGTCTAAACTGATGGGTCATCTGACATAAATTCTCCAACCCCCAGACCCACTGGTCTAAACTGATGGGTCATCTGACATAAATTCTCCAACCCCCAGACCCACTGGTCTAAATTGATTGGTCATCTGACATAAATTCTCCAACCCCCAGACCCACTGGTCTAAACTGATGGGTCATCTGACATAAATTCTCCAACCCCCAGACCCACTGGTCTAAACTGATGGGTCATCTGACATAAATTCTCCAACCCCCAGACCCACTGGTCTAAATTGATTGGTCATCTGACATAAATTCTCCAACCCCCAGACCCACTGGTCTAAATTGATTGGTCATCTGACATAAATTCTCCAACCCCCAGACCCACTGGTCTAAACTGATGGGTCATCTGACATAAATTCTCCAACCCCCAGACCCACTGGTCTAAACTGATGGGTCATCTGACATAAATTCTCCAACCCCCAGACCCACTGGTCTAAATTGATTGGTCATCTGACATAAATTCTCCAACCCCCAGACCCACTGGTCTAAACTGATGGGTCATCTGACATAAATTCTCCAACCCCCAGACCCACTGGTCTAAACTGATGGGTTATCTGACATAAATTCTCCAACCCCCAGACCCACTGGTCTAAACTGATGGGTCATCTGACATAAATTCTCCAACCCCCAGACCCACTGGTCTAAACTGATGGGTCATCTGACATAAATTCTCCAACCCCCAGACCCACTGGTCTAAACTGATGGGTCATCTGACATAAATTCTCCAACCCCCAGACACACTGGTCTAAATTGATTGGTCATCTGACATAAATTCTCCAACCCCCAGACACACTGGTCTAAACTGATGGGTCATCTGACATAAATTCTCCAACCCCCAGACACACTGGTCTAAACTGATGGGTCATCTGACATAAATTCTCCAACCCCCAGACCCACTGGTCTAAATTGATTGGTCATCTGACATAAATTCTCCAACCCCCAGACCCACTGGTCTAAACTGATGGGTCATCTGACATAAATTCTCCAACCCCCAGACCCACTGGTCTAAACTGATGGGTCATCTGACATAAATTCTCCAACCCCCAGACCCACTGGTCTAAACTGATGGGTCATCTGACATAAATTCTCCAACCCCCAGACCCACTGGTCTAAACTGATGGGTCATCTGACATAAATTCTCCAACCCCCAGACCCACTGGTCTAAATTGATTGGTCATCTGACATAAATTCTCCAACCCCCAGACCCACTGGTCTAAACTGATGGGTCATCTGACATAAATTCTCCAACCCCCAGACCCACTGGTCTAAACTGATGGGTCATCTGACATAAATTCTCCAACCCCCAGACACACTGGTCTAAATTGATTTGTCATCTGACATAAATTCTCCAACCCCCAGACCCACTGGTCTAAATTGATTGGTCATCTGACATAAATTCTCCAACCCCCAGACCCACTGGTCTAAATTGATTGGTCATCTGACATAAATTCTCCAACCCCCAGACCCACTGGTCTAAATTGATTGGTCATCTGACATAAATTCTCCAACCCCCAGACACACTGGTCTAAATTGATTGGTCATCTGACATAAATTCTCCAACCCCCAGACACACTGGTCTAAATTGATGGGTCATCTGACGTAAATTCTCCAACCCCTAGTCGCATCCAGGGGTGGAAAAAGTACTACATTGTCATACTTGAGTAAATGTAAAGATAACAGTCCTGAATTTCAGATGTCCAGCTGCTTTTGTATGTTGTCCGTCTGACACACTTAGAGGTCGGCCGTCTGGCACGCTTAGAGGTCGGCCGCCTGACACGCTTAGAGGTCGGCCGTCTGGCACGCTTAGGGGTCGGCCGTCTGGCACGCTTAGAGGTCGGCCGTCTGACACGCTTAGAGGTCGGCCGTCTGACACACTTAGAGGTCGGCCGTCTGGCACGCTTAGAGGTCGGCCGTCTGACACGCTTAGAGGTCGGTCGTCTGACACGCTTAGAGGTCGGCCGTCTGGCACGCTTAGAGGTCAGCCGTCTGGCACGCTTAGAGGTCGGCTGTCTGACACGCTTAGAGGTCGGCCGTCTGGCACGCTTAGGGGTCGGCCGTCTGGCACGCTTAGAAGTCGGCCGTCTGACACGCTTAGAGGTCGGCCATCTGGCACGCTTAGAGGTCGGCCGTCTGACACGCTTAGAGGTCGGCCATCTGGCACGCTTAGAGGTCGGCCGTCTGACACGCTTAGAGGTCGGCCGTCTGGCACGCTTAGGGGTCGGCCGTCTGGCACGCTTAGAGGTCGGCCGGCTGGCACGCTTAGGGGTCGGCCGTCTGGCACGCTTAGAGGTCGGCCGTCTGACACGCTTAGAGGTCGGCCGTCTGGCACGCTTAGGGGTCGGCCGTCTGGCACGCTTAGAGGTCGGCCGTCTGGCACGCTTAGGGGTCGGCCGTCTGACACGCTTAGAGGTTGGCCATCTGGCACGCTTAGAGGTCGGCCGTCTGACACGCTTAGAGGTCGGCCGTTTGGCACGCTTAGGGGTCGGCCGTCTGGCACGCTTAGAGGTCGGCCGTCTGGCACGCTTAGGGGTCGGCCGTCTGGCACGCTTAGAGGTCGGCCGTCTGACACGCTTAGAGGTCGGCCGTCTGGCACACTTAGGGGTCGGCCGTCTGGCACGCTTAGAGGTCGGCCGTCTGGCACGCTTAGGGGTCGGCCGTCTGGCACGCTTAGAGGTCAGCCAGTGAGATCCAACTCCTCGACAGAAGGCCCCTCCAGGCTGATCCTCATCAGGTCTTCGGTGGTGGAGATCACAAGGCAGTTCCTTGTTGAATTATTAATATGAGGTTCTGCACAGAGAAGCCTCACTCACTCCGGGAGGCTGAAAATGGGCAGCACCAGCATAATCTGCACCAACTCCAGTATGTTGTAGGGAAAAGATAATATCTTTCCATTTCATTTAAACTCTTACCATTTAAACTTATCAAAACCAAACATAGGATACCATACATAACCACTCAGGACTGTTAGTCGACCTTGTAATCGTGCCTGTAGGGGTCCTTTGTCAACATGGTCTCCCCACAGGGCACTGTAGGACTTGTCCTTGACATTGTGGCTGACCAGGATTTTCAGTCCCTTGCCACTCATCCTGGATTACAGCCATGTTGCACCCCAATCTGCAGGGTTTAACAGAGCGAGTGAGTTTGCAAAAATATGCAGTTTGCAAACATAACATCGTCTCATATGGGTGATGAGCTGTGCCTGGTTTTCCCCAGACATAGCACTTCGCATTCAGGACAACATTTTTTCCATTGTGTCTCATCAGACCACAGAATCTTTTGTCTTTATGCTCTTCAGTCTTTCATGTACCTTTTTACAAACTCCAGGTGTGCTGTCAGGTACCTTTTTACAAACTCCAGGTGTGCTGTCAGGTACCTTTTTTACAAACTCCAGGTGTGCTGTCATGTACCTTTTTACAAACTCCAGGCGTGCTGTCAGGTACCTTTTTACAAACTCCAGGTGTGCTGTCAGGTACCTTTTTACAAACTCCAGGTGTGCTGTCAGGTACCTTTTTACAAACTCCAGGTGTGCTGTCAGGTACCTTTTTACAAACTCCAGGTGTGCTGTCATGTACCTTTTTACAAACTCCAGGTGTGCTGTCAGGTACCTTTTTACAAACTCCAGGTGTGCTGTCATGTACCTTTTTTACAAACTCCAGGTGTGCTGTCAGGTACCTTTTTACAAACTCCAGGTGTGCTGTCATCTACCTTTTTACAAACTCCAGGTGTGCTGTCATGTACCTTTTTACAAACTCCAGGCGTGCTGTCATGTACCTTTTTACAAACTCCAGGTGTGCTGTCAGGTACCTTTTTACAAACTCCAGGTGTGCTGTCATTTACCTTTTTACAAACTCCAGGCGTGCTGTCATGTACCTTTTTACAAACTCCAGGTGTGCTGTCAGGTACCTTTTTACAAACTCCAGGTGTGCTGTCATCTACCTTTTTACAAACTCCAGGCGTGCTGTCATGTACCTTTTTACAAACTCCAGGTGTGCTGTCAGGTACCTTTTTTACAAACTCCAGGTGTGCTGTCAGGTACCTTTTTACAAACTCCAGGTGTGCTGTCATGTACCTTTTTACAAACTCCAGGTGTGCTATCAGGTACCTTTTTACAAACTCCAGGTGTGCTGTCATGTATCTTTTTACAAACTCCAGGTGTGCTGTCATTTACCTTTTTACAAACTCCAGGTGTGCTGTCATGTACCTTTTTACAAACTCCAGGTGTGCTGTCATCTACCTTTTTACGAACTCCAGGTGTGCTGTCAGGTACCTTTTTTACAAACTCCAGGTGTGCTGTCATTTACCTTTTTACAAACTCCAGGTGTGCTGTCATGTACCTTTTTACAAACTCCAGGTGTGCTGTCATGTACCTTTTTACAAACTCCAGGTGTGCTGTCATCTACCTTTTTACAAACTCCAGGTGTGCTGTCATTTACCTTTTTACAAACTCCAGGTGTGCTGTCATGTACCTTTTTACAAACTCCAGGTGTGCTGTCATGTACCTTTTTACAAACTCCAGGTGTGCTGTCATCTACCTTTTTACAAACTCCAGGTGTGCTGTCAGGTACCTTTTTACAAACTCCAGGCGTGCTGTCAGGTACCTTTTTTACAAACTCCAGGTGTGCTGTCATCTACCTTTTTACAAACTCCAGGTGTGCTGTCATCTACTTTTTCTCAGGAGTGGCTTCCATCTGACCACCCTCCCATAAAGCCCAGATGGATGAAATGCTGTAGAGACTGTTGTCCTTCTGGCAGTTTCTCCTCTCTCAGCCATATAACTCTGTAGTTTTGTCAGAGTGGTCATTTGGTTATTGGTTTGAGAGTGTGAGCTGGAAGGTGGGCTGGAAAGTGAGCCGCGTTCAGGGGATCTATGTCAAATCAAATCACATTTATTGGTCACATACACATGGTAAGCAGATGTTAATGCGAGTGTAGCGAAATGCTTGTGCTTCTAGTTCCGACAATGCAGTAATAACCAACGAGTAATCTAACTAACAATTCCAAAACTACTGTCTTGTACACAGTGTAAGGGGATAAAGAATATGTACATAAGGATATATGAATGAGTGATGGTACAGAACGGCATAGGCAAGATGCAGTAGATGGTATCGAGTACAGTATATACATATGAGATGAGTAGTGTAGGGTATGTAAACAAAGTGGCATAGTTTAAAGTGGCTAGTGATACATGTATTACATAAAGATGCAGTAGATGATAGAGTACAGTATATACGTATGAGATTAATAATGTAGGGTATGTAAACATTATATTAAGTGGCATAGTTAAAGTGGCTAGTGATACATTTTTACATCAATTTCCATCAATTTCCACCATCAATTCCCATTATTAAAGTGGCTGGAGTTGAGTCAGTGTGTTGGCAGCAGCCACTCAATGTTAGTGGTGGCTGTTTAACAGTCTGATGGCTTTGAGATAGAAGCTGCTTGAGAGCTATGTGTTTGAGAGTGCGAGTTGGAATAACACAGAGACACACACACAGAGACACACACACAGAGAAACACAATGAAATGTCTGGCCATTTGTCTGTCTCCCATATAAAAATATATGTAAGATTTCTCCACTGCATTTCCCTCCTTATCCTCAAATCGTTCTATTCGGCAACGAATACATTGATTCTCACACTGAGAATCTGTCTTAATCATCGATTTTAAATAATCGATTTCTCTCACATCCTAACAAGCTCTCTTCCTAACACACCTGGAATCTCCTCTCGTCACCCTGCTGCTGAGTGGTCTGGATCTTCTCCAGCCTCCTGCCTTTTAGCTTAGTGCTTCCAGTCTGGTCACTGTCTTCCTCTGACGTGGCCTTGGGGGAGGATCGAGTCATTCCTTAGCAGGGTAGAGGCTAAGTGGGGATAGCTCCTCAGCTCTGACGTGGCCTTGGGGGAGGATCAGGTCATTCCTTAGCAGGGGGAGGATCAGTGAGGAGAGCTCCTCAAATCTGACGTGGCCTTGGGGGAGGATCAGGTCATTCCTTAGCAGGGGGAGGCTAAGTGAGGATAGCTCCTCAACTCTGACGTGGCCTTGGGGGAGGAGCAGGTCATTCCTTAGCAGGGGGAGGATCAGGTCATTCCTTAGCAGGGTGAGGAGCAGGTCATTCCTTAGCAGGGGGAGGAGCAGGTCATTCCTTAGCAGGGGGAGGATCAGGTCATTCCTTAGCAGGGGGAGGAGCAGGTCATTCCTTAGCAGGGGGAGGATCAGGTCATTCCTTAGCAGGGGGAGGATCAGGTCATTCCTTAGCAGGGGGAGGAGCAGGTCATTCCTTAGCAGGGGGAGGAGCAGGTCATTCCTTAGCAGGGGGAGGAGCAGGTCATTCCTTAGCAGGGGGAGGCTAAGTGAGGATAGCTCCTCAAACGTGTCTGAGAGAGAATGGCAGAATACACACAAAAGTGCATTTTCCGTTTCCTGCTTCATCTGTTAAGCAGTGAAATAAACAGCCGCTTGTCAATTACTTGATTCTGAAAGTTCATTTGAGTCTTGAACCTATTTATTTTTTAAACTCGTGTTATATTACATTTCTTGTGTTAAAACTGACCTTCTTTTCCCGCCCTTCCGCGGTTGTTGATGCTACGGCCGGGTCCTCCACGTGTACTGGCCTTCGTCAGCGGCAAGGTCCTTGTCTTCGTCGCGATGCCTTCAGGAACACTGAGGGCTCTGTGGACATGAGGGGACCCAGCGAGTTCCCTTGACGCTAGACGGTGTGCAAATATCCACCCGTCTCCTTCCCCCCCATCTCCTTCCCCCCCGTCTCCTTCTCCCCCGTCTCCTGCCCCCCGTGTCCTTCCCCCCGTGTCCTCCCCCCCGTGTCCTTCCCCCCGTGTCCTTCCCCCCGTGTCCTTCCCCCTGTCTCCTTCCCCCCGTATCCTTCCCCCTGTGTCCTTCCCCCCGTGTCCTCCCCCCCGTCTCCTTCCCCCCGTGTCCTTCCCCCCGTGTCCTTCCCCCCGTGTCCTTCCCCCTGTCTCTTTCCCCCCGTGTCCTCCCCCTGTGTCCTTCCCCCCGTGTCCTCCCTCCGTGTCCTTCCCCCCGTGTCCTTCCCCCCGTATCCTTCCCCCCGTGTCCTTCCCCCCGTGTCCTCCCCCCCGTCTCCTTCCCCCCGTGTCCTTCCCCCAGTCCCCCCCCTGTCTCCTCCCCACCCGTATCCTTCCCCCCTGTCTCCTCCCCCCCGTCTCCTTCCCTCCGTCTCCTCCCCCCGTATCCTTCCCCCCTGTCTCCTCCCCCCCCGTCTCCTTCCCCCCCGTCTCCTCCCCCCCGTATCCTTCCCCCCTGTCTCCTCCCCCCCGTCTCCTCCACCCCGTCTCTTCCCCCCTCCGTCTCTCCCCCCGTCTCCTTCCCCCCAGTCCCCCCCCTGTCTCTTCCCCCCCGTCTCCTTCCCCCCCGTCTCCTCCCCCCCGTATCCTTCCCCCCTGTCTCCTCCCCCCGTCTCCTTCCCCCCGTCTCCTCCCCCCCTGTCTCCCCCCCCCCCCCCCACCCGTCTCCTTCCCCCCCATGTCTCTTGTGCTAACAAAAAAGCAATAATATCTGTGGTATTTACCATTCTAGCACTTAGTGCACTCACACACACACACAGTGTTGTTTAACATTCTCTGCTAGCAAATAAAACTAAATCGTAGAGGATTTGTTAGTTACAAACCTATGTGGCATACAGTGGACTGGGATTATATGCCCCCCCTGCCTCTCTCTGCAGGTGGTACATCACTCCCCCCCGTCTCCTTCCCCCCCGTCTCCTTCCCCCCGTCTCCTTCCCCCCCGTCTCCTCCCCCCCGTCTCTTCCCCCCCTGCCTCTCTCTGCAGGTGGTACATCACTCCCCCCGTCTCCTTCCCCCCGTCTCCTTCCCCCCGTCTCCTTCCCCCCCGTCTCCTCCCCCCCGTCTCCTCCCCCCCGTCTCCTCCCCCCCTGCCTCTCTCTGCAGGTGGTACATCACTCCCCCACGGTGACCCTTTTTCACGGAGGCACCATCTGCCCCGAAGGAGATGTCCCTCTTCATCCATGACCCTCTATCCTCCCTCTGGGCAAATAGCACGAAATGTGACCTTGGTGGCATCCAAAACACCTGGAAGGACAACACATCGTGTATCTTGTAGATTAAACTAAATTCTATCTCCATTACGAATAGTGATTAAACTTTACACAAGAATAAGCCTGTAAAGAGGAACAACTTGCCAATGGCATGAGAGCTCTCTAGGGTCTGTTGTCCGACCAGGAGATTGACTGGCTTCCCATCGTCCAACGAGCCCATGTAGACAATCTCTCATTCGGTGTTGGATATATCAGTGTCTCCGTCTATAGATTACGGTAAATTGTAATCTTTACTCGCACACTGTGCTCATAAATGCTTTTTCCGGTTTGCACATATCTATTTTTAGGGGCAAATGCGAGTGAAAAACACTGTAGATCCCTGCCTTAATAGTACAAGTACACAAGTCACCCAGTAAACTACTACTTCAGTAAACGTCTACCAGTTTTTGGTTTTAATACATGATGGATAGTTGGTATTCAGCAGTCATGGATTAATTACTTTGAAGAACTACTAAAATAGTGATTTTGTCAGACATCTGCTCTGTAGCGATGAGATGATGATAGTCACTACAGCTCTCTCTCTCTCTCTCTCTCTCCCTCTCTCTGTCTCCCTCTCTCGCTCTCTCTCTCTCCCTCTCTCTGTCTCTCTCTCGCTCTCTCTCTGTCTCTCTCGCTCTCTCTGTCTCTCTCTCTCTCTGTCTCTCTCACTCTCTCTCTCCCTCTCTCGCTCTCTCTGTCTCTCTCTCTCTCTCTCTCTCTCTCTCTCTCCCTCTCTCTCTCTCTCTCTCTCTCTCTCTCTCTCTCTCGCTCTCTCTCTGTCTCTCTCGCTCTCTCTCTCCCTCTCTCGCTCTCTCTGTCTCTCTCTCTCTGTCTCTCTCTCTCTCGCTCTCTCTGTCTCTCTCTCTCTCTGTCTCTCTCGCTCTCTCTCTACCTCTCTCGCTCTCTCTGTCTCTCTCTCTCTCTCTCTCTCGCTCTCTCTCCCTCTCTCTCTCTCTCTCTCTCTCTCTCGCGCTCCTATCCGTTCAGTTTCTATTCAGAACTCTTCATCTCAATGAAAAAAGCCTGAGCTTCATAGACAGGCCTGCGTGTGTCTTTCTCTATAGAAATAACAGAACAGGGTAGGATTCATAATGCCCAGCCCAAAGGCCGTTCATCCACCAAGTCATAAGACTGGGACTGTGAACAGCTTATTGACTTGGGAATGGTGTTCGATGTGAACTTAAACCTCATCACGTTGTTATGGGCAATGGCATGGTTCATGCCTCAGGCCTTTTTGGGAGAAGGGAGTCCAATTACACCCGGTTATATTTAACAGGGCCTTTAACATTGTTGGGTTGAGCTCAATCGATTCCCTTTGATAGGACTGGAGCTGAATAATTCTGAGGTGTCAGTGTGTGAAATCACTTGATTAGAGGGATTGGGGATGGTTTGACTTGGAAGTTTAATCTACAGGATACACGATGTAGTTGTTTGCCTCAGTCAAGCTGCTGTCGCTTCAGACACGAAGAAAGGTCTTCATGGAACTGGTCTGCCTGCAGCTTAAGAGGGTTAGGGGGGTCGTACACTGTCTATTAGGCGCTCAGGCCTGGAGATGTTACTATCTGGGATTCTAGTTACTATCAAGGATTCATGTTACTATCAGGGATTCTAGTTACTATCTGGGATTCTAGTTACTATCAGGGATTCATGTTACTATCTGGGATTCATGTTACTATCTGAGATTCATGTTACTATCAGGGATTCATGTTACTATCAGGGATTCATGTTACTATCTGGGATTCATGTTACTATTCTAGTTACTATCAGGGATTCTAGTTACTAGCAGGGATTCATGTTACTATCTGGGATTCATGTTACTGTCAGGGATTCTAGTTACTATCAGGGATTCTAGTTACTATCAGGGATTCATGTTACTATCAGGGATTCATGTTACTATCTGGGATTCATGTTACTATCTGAGATTCATGTTACTATCAGGGATTCTAGTTACTATCAGGGATTCATGTTACTATCTGGGATTCATGTTACTATCTGAGATTCATGTTACTATCAGGGATTCTAGTTACTATCAGGGATTCATGTTACTATCTGGGATTCATGTTACTATCTGAGATTCATGTTACTATCAGGGATTCTAGTTACTATCTGGGATTCTAGTTACTATCTGGGATTCTAGTTACTATCAGGGATTCATGTTACTATCAGGGATTCTAGTTACTATCAGGGATTCATGTTACTATCTGGGATTCTAGTTACTATCAGGGATTCTAGTTACTATCTGGGATTCTAGTTACTATCAGGGATTCATGTTACTATCTGGTATTCATGTTACTATCAGGGATTCATGTTACTATCTGGGATTCTAGTTACTATCAGGGATTCATGTTACTATCAGGGATTCATGTTACTGTCAGGGATTCTAGTTACTATCTGGGATTCTAGTTACTATCAGGGATTCATGTTACTATCAGGGATTCATGTTACTGTCAGGGATTCTAGTTACTATCTGGGATTCTAGTTACCATCAGGGATTCATGTTACTATCTGGGATTCATGTTACTATTCTAGTTACTATCAGGGATTCTAGTTACTATCAGGGATTCATGTTACTATCTGGGATTCTAGTTACTATCAGGGATTTATGTTACTATCTGGGATTCAAGGGTCTTAATTTAATTAACATACAGTATCTCTCTAGGCTGTCATGGTAGTGTGAGTTGTTTACATGATGAGCTGGGAATGGGAGGAAGGAAACCTGGTGTGTGTGTGTGTGTGTGTGTGTGTGTGTGTCTGTGTGTGTGTGTGTGTGTGTGTGTGTGTGTGTGTGTGTGTGTGTGTGTGTGTGTGTGTGTGTGTCTGTCTGTCTGTGTGTGTGTGTGTGTGTGTGTGTGTGTGTGTGTGTGTGTGTGTGTGTGTGTGTGTGTGTGTGTCTGTGTGTGTGTGTGTCTGTGTGTGTAGCTGTGGAGGAAACCTGGAGCCGCTGCTTGAGTCACCACATCAGCTGATTGGCAGAATTTCTGATGTCATTTGTTTTCGTGCTGCGAGGAAGGAGGGGTCATGCAGGCTACGCCGCAGTCTCTCTGGCATTCTCTCTCTCTCACGCTTTCCCTTTTACTCCTTTCCTTTCCTTCTTTCCTTCCTTCCTTCCTTCCTTCCTTCTTTTCCTTCTTTCTTTCTTTCTTTCCTTCCTTTCTTCCTTCCTTCCTTCCTTCCTTCCTTCCTTCCTTCCTTCCTTCCTTCCTTCCTTCTTTCCTTCCTTCTTTCTTTCCTTCTTTCCTTCTTTCTTTCTTTCTTTCTTTCTTTCTTTCTTTCCTTCCT
This sequence comes from Oncorhynchus mykiss, assembly GCF_013265735.2. Lineage (NCBI taxonomy): Eukaryota > Metazoa > Chordata > Actinopteri > Salmoniformes > Salmonidae > Oncorhynchus > Oncorhynchus mykiss. The sequence continues at coordinate 5,281,697 of NC_048587.1, read as the reverse complement.
TCCTTCCTTCCTTCCTTCTTTCCTTCCTTCCTTCCTTCCTTCCTTCTTTCCTTCTTTCTTTCTTTCTTTCTTTCTTTCTTTCTTTCTTTCTTTCTTTCTTTCCTTCCTTCCTTCCTTCCTTCCTTCCTTCCTTCCTTCCTTCCTTCCTTCCTTCCTTCCTTCCTTCTTTCCTTCATTCTTTCCTTCTTTCTTTCTTTCCTTCCTTCCTTCCTTCTTTCTTTCTTTCTTTCTTTCTTTCTTTCTTTCTTTCCTTCCTTCCTTCCTTCCTTCCTTCCTTCCTTCCTTCCTTCCTTCCTTCCTTCCTTCCTTCCTTCCTTCCTTCCTTCATTCTTTCCTTCTTTCCTTCCTTCCTTCTTTCCTTCCTTCTTTCCTTCCTTTCTTCTTTCTTTCCTTCTTTCCTTCTTTCCTTCCTTCCTTCTTTCTTTCTTTCTTTCTTTCCTTCCTTCCTTCTTTCTTTCCTTCTTTCTTTCTTTCTTTCTTTCCTTCCTTCTTTCCTTCCTTCCTTCTTTCGTTCCTTATTTCCTTCCTTCTTTCTTTCCTTCCTTATTTCCTTCTTTCCTTCTTTCACTCTCTATCTGCTTAAATGCTGTACATACCTTTCATACTTTCTTGAAATGAAAAGAAAAGCTCCACCTGTTTGTTTCTCAACAAATATTATGATGCAGAGATAAAACCCGGATGGAGATCCACAGTCCAGTATTAAACTGTTTCAGTAAACACTAGGATATTCCCTTAAATCTGATAATGGGATGTCTTGTATTGATGCATATAACAGAACATATCATGAAGAACTCTGATGAACTGGTAATTCAGTTCTGAATCTATTGGTTATTCAGTTCTGAATCTGTTGGTTAATTCAGTTCTGAATCTATTGGTTATTCAGTTCTGAATATATTGGTTATTCAGTTCTGAATCTGTTGGTTATTCAGTTCTGAATCTATTGGTTATTCAGTTCTGAATCTATTGGTTATTCAGTTCTGAATCTGTTGGTTAATTCAGTTCTGAATCTGTTATTCAGTTCTGAATCTGTTAGTTATTCAGTTCTGAATCTGTTAGTTATTCAGTTCTGAATCTATTGGTTATTCAGTTCTGAATCTGTTAGTTATTCAGTTCTGAATCTGTTGGTTATTCAGTTCTGAATCTATTGGTTATTCAGTTCTGAATCTATTGGTTATTCAGTTCTGAATCTGTTAGTTATTCAGTTCTGAATCTGTTAGTTATTCAGTTCTGAATCTGTTGGTTATTCAGTTCTGAATCTATTGGTTATTCAGTTCTGAATCTATTGGTTATTCAGTTCTGAATATATTGGTTATTCAGTTCTGAATCTATTGGTTATTCAGTTCTGACTCTATTGGTTATTCAGTTCTGAATCTATGGCCTGGGAGGGAAACTCCTTACAACACCCACCCCCTCCTCACCTCCTCACAACACTCACCCCCTCCTCACCTCCTCACAACACCCTTTCCCTCTCCTCCCCCTTCTCCCCCTCACCCCCTTAAAACACCCTTCCCCCTCTTACAAATAAAATCTAATTTATCACCTGCTGTGTAAACAAGAGGTGTAGACTAAAAGTGAGATGCTGACTGACGGGTCATTTCCAACAATACAGAGAGAAAAATACAGAACAAATAATAACATGAGGAATAAATACACAATGAGTAACAATAACTAGGTTATATACACAGGGTACCAGGTAATAACATGGTTATATACACAGGGTACCAGGTAATAACATGGTTATATACACAGGGTACCAGGTAATAACTAGGTTGTATACACAGGGTACCAGGTAATAACGTGGCTATATACACAGGGTACCAGGTAATAACTAGGTTATATACACAGGGTACCAGGTAATAACATGGCTATATACACAGGGTACCAGGCAATAACATGGCTATATACTCAGGGTACCAGGTAATAACATGGCTATATACACAGGGTACCAGGTAATAACATGGTTATATACACAGGGTACCAGGTAATAACATGGCTATATACACAGGGTACCAGGTAATAACATGGTTATATACACAGGGTACCAGGTAATAACATGGTTATATACACAGGGTACCAGGTAATAACTAGGTTGTATACACAGGGTACCAGGTAATAACTAAGTTATATACACAGGGTACCAGGTAATAACATGGCTATATACACAGGGTACCAGGTAATAACTAGGTTATATACACAGGGTACCAGGTAATAACTAGGTTATATACACAGGGTACCAGGTAATAACTAGGTTGTATACACAGGGTACCAGGTAATAACTAAGTTATATACACAGGGTACCAGGTAATAACATGGCTATATACACAGGGTACCAGGTAATAACTAGGTTATATACACAGGGTACCAGGTAATAACTAGGTTATATACACAGGGTACCAGGTAATAACGTGGCTATATACACAGGGTACCAGGTAATAACATGGTTATATACACAGGGTACCAGGTAATAACATGGCTATATACACAGGGTACCAGGTAATAACATGGCTATATACACAGGGTACCAGGTAATAACTAAGTTATATACACAGGGTACCAGGTAATAACATGGCTATATACACAGGGTACCAGGTAATAACTAGGTTATATACACAGGGTACCAGGTAATAACTAGGTTATATACACAGGGTACCAGGTAATAACGTGGCTATATACACAGGGTACCAGGTAATAACATGGTTATATACACAGGGTACCAGGTAATAACGTGGCTATATACACAGGGTACCAGGTAATAACTAGGTTATATACACAGGGTACCAGGTAATAACTAGGTTATATACACAGGGTACCAGGTAATAACATGGCTATATACACAGGGTACCAGGTAATAACATGGTTATATACACAGGGTACCAGGTAATAACTTGGTTATATACACAGGGTACCAGGTAATAACTAGGTTATATACACAGGGTACCAGGTAATAACTAGGTTATATACACAGGGTACCAGGTAATAACTTGGTTATATACACAGGGTACCAGGTAATAACATGGTTATATACACAGGGTACCAGGTAATAACTAGGTTATATACACAGGGTACCAGGTAATAACTAGGTTATATACACAGGGTACCAGGTAATAACTAGGTTATATACACAGGGTACCAGGTAATAACTAGGTTATATACACAGGGTACCAGGTAATAACTAGGCTATATACACA
>NC_048587.1:5266009-5273509 GCF_013265735.2 Oncorhynchus mykiss | reverse complement strand
ATTCTCTCTACAGTAACCTAGCTGTTGAACATTCTCTCTCTCTCTACAGTAACCTAGCTGTTGAACATTCTCTCTCTCTCTACAGTAACCGAGCTGTTGAACATTCTCTCTCTCTCTACAGTAACCGAGCTGTTGAACATTCTCTCTCTCTCTACAGTAACCTAGCTGTTGATCATTCTCTCTACAGTAACCTAGCTGTTGATCATTCTCTCTCTCTACAGTAACCTAGCTGTTGAACATTCTCTCTACAGTAACCTAGCTGTTGATCATTGTCTCTACAGTAACCTAGCTGTTGATCATTCTCTCTCTCTCTACAGTAACCTAGCTGCTGATCATTCTCTCTCTCTACAGTAACCTAGCTGTTGAACATTCTCTCTAAAGTAACCTAGCTGTTGATCATTCTCTCTACAGTAACCTAGCTGTTGATCATCCTTTCTCTCTCTACAGTAACCTAGCTGCTGATCATTCTCTCTCTCTACAGTAACCTAGCTGTTGAACATTCTCTCTAAAGTAACCTAGCTGTTGAACATTCTCTCTACAGTAACCTAGCTGCTGATCATTCTCTCTCTCTACAGTAACCTAGCTGTTGAACATTCTCTCTCTCTACAGTAACCTAGCTGTTGAACATTCTCTCTCTCTACAGTAACCTAGCTGTTGAACATTCTCTCTCTCTACAGTAACCTAGCTGTTGAACATTCTCTCTAAAGTAACCTAGCTGTTGAACATTCTCTCTCTCTACAGTAACCTAGCTGTTGAACATTCTCTCTCTCTACAGTAACCTAGCTGTTGAACATTCTCTCTACAGTAACCTAGCTGTTGAACATTCTCTCTACAGTAACCTAGCTGCTGATCATTCTCTCTCTCTACAGTAACCTAGCTGTTGAACATTCTCTCTAAAGTAACCTAGCTGTTGAACATTCTCTCTACAGTAACCTAGCTGTTGATCATTATCTCTCTCTACAGTAACCTAGCAGTTGATAATTCTCTCTCTCTACAGTAACCTAGCTGTTGATCATTATCTCTCTCTATAGTAACCTAGCTGTTGAACATTCTCTCTACAGTAATCTAGCTGTTGATCATTCTCTCTCTCTACAGTAACCTAGCTGTTGATCATTCTCTGTCTCTACAGTAACCTAGCTGTTGAACATTCTCTCTCTCTCTGCAGTAACCTAGCTGTTGATCATTCTCTCTACAGTAACCTAGCTGTTGATCATTCTCTCTGCAGTAACCGAGCTGTTGAACATTCTCTCTCTCTCTACAGTAACCTAGCTGTTGAACATTCTCTCTCTCTCTACAGTAACCTAGCTGTTGAACATTCTCTCTCTCTCTACAGTAACCTAGCTGTTGATCATTATCTCTGCAGTAACCTAGCTGTTGATCATTCTCTCTCTCTACAGTAACCGAGCTGTTGATCATTCTCTGTCTCTACAGTAACCTAGCTGTTGATCATTCTCTCTAACGTAACCTAGCTGTTGATCATTCTCTCTACAGTAACCTAGCTGTTGATCATTATCTCTGCAGTAACCTAGCTGTTGATCATTCTCTCTCTCTACAGTAACCGAGCTGTTGATCATTCTCTGTCTCTACAGTAACCTAGCTGTTGATCATTCTCTCTCTCTACAGTAACCTAGCTGTTGATCATTCTCTCTCTCTACAGTAACCTAGCTGTTGATCATTATCTCTCTCTACAGTAACCTAGCTGTTGATCATTCTCTCTCTCTACAGTAACCTAGCTGTTGATCATTCTCTCTGCAGTAACCTAGCTGTTGATCATTCTCTCTCTCTACAGTAACCGAGCTGTTGATCATTCTCTGTCTCTACAGTAACCTAGCTGTTGATCATTCTCTCTGCAGTAACCTAGCTGTTGATCATTCTCTCTCTCTACAGTAACCGAGCTGTTGATCATTATCTCTCTCTACAGTAACCTAGCTGTTGATCATTCTCTCTACAGTAACCTAGCTGTTGATCATTCTCTCTCTCTACAGTAACCGAGCTGTTGATCATTCTCTCTGCAGTAACCTAGCTGTTGATCATTCTCTCTCTCTACAGTAACCGAGCTGTTGATCATTATCTCTCTCTACAGTAACCTAGCTGCTGATCATTCTCTCTCTCTACAGTAACCTAGCTGTTGATCATTCTCTCTCTCTACAGTAACCGAGCTGTTGATCATTATCTCTCTCTACAGTAACCTAGCTGTTGATCATTCTCTCTACAGTAATCTAGCTGTTGATCATTCTCTCTCTCTACAGTAACCTAGCTGTTGATCATTCTCTCTCTCTACAGTAACTTAGCTGTTGATCATTCTCTCTCTCTACAGTAACCTAGCTGTTGATCATTCTCTGTCTTTCTACAGTAACCTAGCTGTTGATCATTCTCTGTCTTTCTACAGTAACCTAGCTGTTGAACATTCTCTGTCTCTCTACAGTAACCTAGCTGTTGAACATTCTCTCTACAGTAATCTAGCTGTTGATCATTCTCTCTCTCTACAGTAACCTAGCTGTTGATCATTCTCTGTCTCTACAGTAACCTAGCTGTTGAACGTTCTCTCTCTCTACAGTAACCTAGCTGTTGAACGTTCTCTCTCTCTCTCTACAGTAACCTAGCTGTTGAACATTCTCTTTACAGTAACCTAGCTGTTGATCATTCTCTCTCTCTCTGCAGTAACCTAGCTGTTGATCATTCTCTCTACAGTAACCTAGCTGTTGAACATTCTCTCTACAGTAACCTAGCTGTTGAACATTCTCTCTCTCTCTACAGTAACCGAGCTGTTGAACATTCTCTCTCTCTCTACAGTAACCTAGCTGTTGATCATTCTCTCTACAGTAACCTAGCTGTTGAACATTCTCTCTCTCTCTACAGTAACCTAGCTGTTGATCATTCTCTCTACAGTAACCTAGCTGTTGAACATTCTCTCTCTCTCTACAGTAACCTAGCTGTTGAACATTCTCTCTCTCTCTACAGTAACCTAGCTGTTGATCATTCTCTCTACAGTAACCTAGCTGTTGATCATTCTCTCTCTCTACAGTAACCTAGCTGTTGAACATTCTCTCTACAGTAACCTAGCTGTTGAACATTCTCTCTCTCTCTACAGTAACCGAGCTGTTGAACATTCTCTCTCTCTCTACAGTAACCTAGCTGTTGAACATTCTCTCTCTCTCTACAGTAACCTAGCTGTTGAACATTCTCTCTACAGTAACCGAGCTGTTGAACATTCTCTCTCTCTCTACAGTAACCGAGCTGTTGAACATTCTCTCTCTCTCTACAGTAACCTAGCTGTTGATCATTCTCTCTACAGTAACCTAGCTGTTGAACATTCTCTCTCTCTCTACAGTAACCTAGCTGTTGAACATTCTCTCTCTCTCTACAGTAACCGAGCTGTTGAACATTCTCTCTCTCTCTACAGTAACCGAGCTGTTGAACATTCTCTCTCTCTCTACAGTAACCTAGCTGTTGATCATTCTCTCTACAGTAACCTAGCTGTTGATCATTCTCTCTCTCTACAGTAACCTAGCTGTTGAACATTCTCTCTACAGTAACCTAGCTGTTGATCATTGTCTCTACAGTAACCTAGCTGTTGATCATTCTCTCTCTCTCTACAGTAACCTAGCTGCTGATCATTCTCTCTCTCTACAGTAACCTAGCTGTTGAACATTCTCTCTAAAGTAACCTAGCTGTTGATCATTCTCTCTACAGTAACCTAGCTGTTGATCATCCTTTCTCTCTCTACAGTAACCTAGCTGCTGATCATTCTCTCTCTCTACAGTAACCTAGCTGTTGAACATTCTCTCTAAAGTAACCTAGCTGTTGAACATTCTCTCTACAGTAACCTAGCTGCTGATCATTCTCTCTCTCTACAGTAACCTAGCTGTTGAACATTCTCTCTCTCTACAGTAACCTAGCTGTTGAACATTCTCTCTCTCTACAGTAACCTAGCTGTTGAACATTCTCTCTCTCTACAGTAACCTAGCTGTTGAACATTCTCTCTAAAGTAACCTAGCTGTTGAACATTCTCTCTCTCTACAGTAACCTAGCTGTTGAACATTCTCTCTCTCTACAGTAACCTAGCTGTTGAACATTCTCTCTACAGTAACCTAGCTGTTGAACATTCTCTCTACAGTAACCTAGCTGCTGATCATTCTCTCTCTCTACAGTAACCTAGCTGTTGAACATTCTCTCTAAAGTAACCTAGCTGTTGAACATTCTCTCTACAGTAACCTAGCTGTTGATCATTATCTCTCTCTACAGTAACCTAGCAGTTGATAATTCTCTCTCTCTACAGTAACCTAGCTGTTGATCATTATCTCTCTCTATAGTAACCTAGCTGTTGAACATTCTCTCTACAGTAATCTAGCTGTTGATCATTCTCTCTCTCTACAGTAACCTAGCTGTTGATCATTCTCTGTCTCTACAGTAACCTAGCTGTTGAACATTCTCTCTCTCTCTGCAGTAACCTAGCTGTTGATCATTCTCTCTACAGTAACCTAGCTGTTGATCATTCTCTCTGCAGTAACCGAGCTGTTGAACATTCTCTCTCTCTCTACAGTAACCTAGCTGTTGAACATTCTCTCTCTCTCTACAGTAACCTAGCTGTTGAACATTCTCTCTCTCTCTACAGTAACCTAGCTGTTGATCATTCTCTCTACAGTAACCTAGCTGTTGAACATTCTCTCTCTCTCTACAGTAACCGAGCTGTTGAACATTCTCTCTCTCTCTACAGTAACCTAGCTGTTGAACATTCTCTCTCTCTCTACAGTAACCTAGCTGTTGATCATTCTCTCTCTCTACAGTAACCTAGCTGTTGAACATTCTCTCTCTCTACAGTAACCTAGCTGTTGAACATTCTCTCTACAGTAACCTAGCTGTTGATCATTCTCTCTACAGTAACCTAGCTGTTGATCATTCTCTCTCTCTCTACAGTAACCTAGCTGCTGATCATTCTCTCTCTCTACAGTAACCTAGCTGTTGAACATTCTCTCTAACGTAACCTAGCTGTTGATCATTCTCTCTACAGTAACCTAGCTGTTGATCATTCTCTCTACAGTAACCTAGCTGTTGATCATTCTCTCTCTCTCTACAGTAACCTAGCTGTTGATCATTCTCTCTCTACAGTAACCTAGCTGTTGATCATTCTCTCTCTCTCTACAGTAACCTAGCTGTTGATCATTCTCTCTCTACAGTAACCTAGCTGTTGATCATTCTCTCTCTCTCTACAGTAACCTAGCTGTTGATCATTCTCTCTTTCTACAGTAACCTAGCTGTTGAACATGGTAAACTGGTGTAACCATCATGGCATTATCATTAGTAGACTTAGTATAGCAGCCTGGAGCTGTAGGTAATGTCTGTAGGTAATGTCATTATGGGAGGAGGCGTTGTGGGAGGAGTTGTGGGAGGAGGCGTTGTGGGAGGAGGCGTTGTGGGAGAAGGAGTTGTGGGAGGAGGCATTGTGGGAGCAGGCGTTGTGGGTGCAGGCGTTGTGGGAGGAGGAGTTGTGGGAGGAGGAGTTGTGGGAGGAGGCGTTGTGGGAGGAGGCGTTGTGGGAGGAGGCGTTGTGGGAGAAGGAGTTGTGGGAGGAGGCATTGTGGGAGCAGGCGTTGTGAGAGCAGGCGTTGTGGGAGGAGGAGTTGTGGGAGGAGGTGTTGTGGGAGGAGGCGTTGTGGGAGGAGGAGTTGTGGGAGGGGGCGTTGTGAGAGCAGGTGTTGTGGGAGGAGGCGTTGTGGGAGGAGGCGTTGTGGGAGGAGGCGTTGTGGGAGGAGGAGTTGTGGGAGGATTACGTGTATCAAACAGGTGCTGGTAGATTACAATATAATTATTCTCTCTGACCAGCTGGAACAGTGTAAACAACACTACATACAGAAGTGTACCAGACAGTCTGTTAGGATGTTGTTCTGTACTGTGTTACACCCCCAGGATCCTGTTAGGATGTTGTTCTGTACTGTGTTACACCCCCAGGATCCTGTTAGGATGTTGTTCTGTACTGTGTTACACCCCCAGGATCCTGTTAGGATGTTGTTCTGTACTGTGTTACACCCCCAGGATCCTGTTAGGATGTTGTTCTGTACTGTGTTACACCCCCAGGATCCTGTTAGGATGTTGTTCTGTACTGTGTTACACCCCCAGGATCCTGTTAGGATGTTGTTCTGTACTGTGTTACACCCCCAGGATCCTGTTAGGATGTTGTTCTGTACTGTGTTACACCCCCAGGATCCTGTTAGGATGTTGTTCTGTACTGTGTTACACCCCCAGGATCCTGTTAGGATGTTGTTCTGTACTGTGTTACACCCCCAGGATCCTGTTAGGATGTTGTTCTGTACTGTGTTACACCCCCAGGATCCTGTTAGGATGTTGTTCTGTACTGTGTTACACCCCCAGGATCCTGTTAGGATGTCGTTCTGTACTGTATTACATTATTAATAAGTCTCACAGATACACTCTCAACACTATACCACCCCAGAGGATCCTAGCCCTTCCTCTGAACCTGCCACTACTAGACCCTCTAGCCCTGCCTAATGCACTGCATGCCTGGCCTGGCCAGAGATGGAATTTCAGCAGAGCTGGTATTCATAGAATACATTGAATGTCCCAGATTGCATCATATCCCCTTCTTTTTGTCGTTGCTGTAGTGCACTACTTTTGAGCCCTACGTAGTGTGGAGAACAGTAGTGCACTACTTTTGAGCCCTACGTCGTGTGGAGAACAGTAGTGCACTACTTTTGAGCCCTACGTCGTGTGGAGAACAGTAGTGCACTACTTTTGAGCCCTATGTAGTGTGGAAAACAGTAGTGCACTACTTTTGAGCCCTACGTAGTGTGGAGAACAGTAGTGCACTACTTTTGAGCCCTACGTCGTGTGGAGAACAGTAGTGCACTACTTTTGAGCCCTACGTCGTGTGGAGAACAGTAGTGCACTACTTTTGAGCCCTACGTAGTGTGGAGAACAGTAGTGCACTACTTTTGAGCCCTACGTAGTGTGGAGAACAGTAGTGCACTACTTTTGAGCCCTACGTAGTGTGGAGAACAGTAGTGCACTACTTTTGAGCCCTACGTAGTGTGGAAAACAGTAGTGCACTACTTTTGAGCCCTACGTAGTGTGGAGAACAGTAGTGTACTACTTTTGAGCCCTATGTCGTGTGGAGAACAGTAGTGCACTACTTTTGAGTCCTATGTAGTGTGGAGAACAGTAGTGCACTACTTTTGAGCCCTATGTAGTGTGCAAAACAGTAGTGCACTACTTTTGAGCCCTACGTCGTGTGGAAAACAGTAGTGCACTACTTTTGAGCCCTACGTCGTGTGGAGAACAGTAGTGCACCGTTGGGAATAGGGTTCCGTTTTGTGACACAGCCTCCTGTGTTGTTAAACCAGGGTCAGATTACTCAATACATCTATAGTATATTTACGTCAGCACTTCCTGAAAGGGGAGTTTTAACTGTCGGACCACTAGATGATTTACTCACAGGAAACCAAGCCCTGCCCTCAGATCAGCTGATGTGATGATACCTTTGAG
>NC_048587.1:5201009-5258509 GCF_013265735.2 Oncorhynchus mykiss | reverse complement strand
GTCTCCGTGTGTGTGTGTGTGTGTGTGTGTGTCTACAGAGTATTTTCAGAAAGAGGTTTCAGAACAACATTGTGTCTCTCTCAATACCCACCAGTCAGCCATGACTCTGTCTGAGCAGCTCACAGCTACACACTAAGACAGAGGGAACAAGAGGACGAGGAGAACCAGACTAACACTAAGACAGAGGGAACAAGAGGACGAGGAGAACCAGACTAACACTAAGACAGAGGGAACAAGAGGAAGAGGAGAACCAGACTAACACTAAGACAGAGGGAACAAGAGGACAAGGAGAACCAGACTAACACTAAGACAGAGGGAACAAGAGGACGAGGAGAACCAGACTAACACTAAGACAGAGGGAACAAGAGGACAAGGAGAACCAGACTAACACTAAGACAGAGGGAACAAGAGGAAGAGGAGAACCAGACTAACACTAAGACAGAGGGAACAAGAGGAAGAGGAGAACCAGACTAACACTAAGACAGAGGGAACAAGAGGAAGAGGAGAACCAGACTAACACTAAGACAGAGGGAACAAGAGGACAAGGAGAACCAGACTAACACTAAGACAGAGGGAACAAGAGGACGAGGAGAACCAGACTAACACTAAGACAGAGGGAACAAGAGGACAAGGAGAACCAGACTAACACTAAGACAGAGGGAACAAGAGGAAGAGGAGAACCAGACTAACACTAAGACAGAGGGAACAAGAGGAAGAGGAGAACCAGACTAACACTAAGACAGAGGGAACAAGAGGAAGAGGAGAACCAGACTAACACTAAGACAGAGGGAACAAGAGGACAAGGAGAACCAGACTAACACTAAGACAGAGGGAACAAGAGGAAGAGGAGAACCAGACTAACACTAAGACAGAGGGAACAAGAGGAAGAGGAGAACCAGACTAACACTAAGACAGAGGGAACAAGAGGAAGAGGAGAACCAGACTAACACTAAGACAGAGGGAACAAGAGGAAGAGGAGAACCAGACTAACACTAAGACAGAGGGAACAAGAGGAAGAGGAGAACCAGACTAACACTAAGACAGAGGGAACAAGAGGAAGAGGAGAACCATACTAACACTAAGACAGAGGGAACAAGAGGAAGAGGAGAACCAGACTAACACTGAGGGGATGTGGAATAGAAAGAGGAGAACCAGACTAACACTGAGACAGAGGGAACAAGAGGACGAGGAGAACCAGACTAAGACAGAGGGAACAAGAGGACGAGGAGAACCAGACTAACACTGAGGGGATGTGGAATAGAAAGAGGAGAACCAGACTAACACTGAGACAGAGGGAACAAGAGGACGAGGAGAACCAGACTAACACTAAGACAGAGGGAACAAGAGGACGAGGAGAACCAGACTAACACTAAGACAGAGGGAACAAGAGGACGAGGAGAACCAGACTAACATTAAGACAGAGGGAACAAGAGGACAAGGAGAACCAGACTAACACTGAGGGGATGTGGAATAGAAAGAGGAGACCTAGACCAACACTAAGGGGATGTGGAATAGAAAGAGGAGAACTAGGCTAATCTCATATCCACCCTTCCTACCCGTCTGTCTGTCTGTCTGTCTGTCTGTCTGTCTGTCTGTCTGTCTGTCTGTATCTGTCTGTCTGTATCTGTCTGTCTGTCTGTCTGTCTGTCTGTCTGTCTGTCTGTCTGTCTGTCTGTCTGTCTGTCTGTATCTGTCTGTCTGTATCTGTCTGTCTGTATCTGTCTGTCTGTCTGTATCTGTCTGTCTGTATCTGTCTGTCTGTATCTGTCTGTCTGTCTGTCTGTCTGTCTGTCTGTCTGTCTGTCTGTCTGTATCTGTCTGTCTGTATCTGTCTGTCTGTATCTGTCTGTCTGTCTGTATCTGTCTGTCTGTATCTGTCTGTCTGTATCTGTCTGTCTGTCTGCCTGTCTGTCTGTCTGTCTGTCTGTCTGTCTGTATCTGTCTGTCTGTATCTGTCTGTCTGTATCTGTCTGTCTGTATCTGTCTGTCTGTATCTGTCTGTCTGTCTGTCTGTATCTGTCTGTCTGTATCTGTCTGTCTGTATCTGTCTGTCTGTCTGTCTGTCTGTCTGTCTGTCTGTATCTGTCTGTCTGTATCTGTCTGTCTGTATCTGTCTGTCTGTCTGTCTGTATCTGTCTGTCTGTATCTGTCTGTCTGTATCTGTCTGTCTGTCTGTCTGTCTGTCTGTCTGTCTGTATCTGTCTGTCTGTATCTGTCTGTCTGTCTGTCTGTCTGTATCTGTCTGTCTGTCTGTCTGTATCTGTCTGTCTGTATCTGTCTGTCTGTCTGCCTGTCTGTCTGTCTGTCTGTCTGTCTGTCTTTCTTTCTTTCTTTCTTTCTTTCTGCAGGATGTAATTTCCTCTGTATTGATTATTGTTCTATGATCTGTGAGTCTAGTAGTCCACGCTGTCTCAACAACTGGAGGGATCCCCTCAGAGGAGAGGAGAGGAGAGGAGAGGGAGGGAGGGAGGGAGGGAGGGGGAGAGGAGAGGAGAGGAGAGGAGAGGGAGGGGAGAGGAGTGGAGAGGAGAGGAGAGGAGAGGAGGGGAGAGGAGAGGAGAGGACAGGACAGGAGAGGAGAGGAGAGGAGAGGAGAGGAGAGGGAGGGAGGGAGGGAGGGAGGGGGAGAGGAGAGGAGAGGAGAGGAGAGGAGAGGGAGGGGAGAGGAGAGGGAGAGGAGAGGAGAGGGAGGGAGGGAGGGAGGGAGGGAGGGAGGGAGGGAGGGAGGGAGGGAGGGAGGGAGGGAGGGAGGGAGAGAGAAAACAGTTTGTCTCTATGAACATTGCAGATATTTGATTAAAGCAACAACTGCCAGTTGTGGTCCTGGAGAGATATGATATCACATCCTGCTTTCCATGTGTGACGGCCAATCACTGATCCAGCCTGACCTGGTCGCCCAGATCCAATATGGAGACTCAGTTACTGGGGGAGGGGCATTAAATCAACCACGTCCAGGAAACTGTGTCCACTAACACAATCCCCTCCATCTCCCTGAAGCCTTCAGTATGACTCTTAGTCTGTGTCCACTAACACAATCCCCTCCATCTCCCTGCAGTATGACTCTTAGTCTGTGTCCACTAACACAATCCCCTCCGTCTCCCTGTAGCCTGCAGTATGACTCTTAGTCTGTGTCCACTAACACAATCCCCTCCATCTCCCTGCAGTATGACTCTTAGTCTGTGTCCACTAACACAATCCCCTCCGTCTCCCTGTAGCCTGCAGTATGACTCTTAGTCTATGTCCACTAACACAATCCCCTCCATCTCCCTGCAGTATGACTCTTAGTCTGTGTCCACTAACACAATCCCCTCCGTCTCCCTGTAGCCTGCAGTATGACTCTTAGTCTGTGTCCACTAACACAATCCCCTCCATCTCCCTGCAGTATGACTCTTAGTCTATGTCCACTAACACAATCCCCTCCGTCTCCCTGTAGCCTGCAGTATGACTCTTAGTCTATGTCCACTAACACAATCCCCTCCATCTCCCTGAAGCCTGCAGTATGACTCTTAGTCTGTGTTCACTAACACAATCCCCTCCATCTCCCTGTAGCCTGCAGTATCACTCTTAGTCTGTGTCTCTTATGACTCTTAGTGTGTGTCCCAAATGGAATCCTATTCACTCTATACTGTCCTACTTTAGACCAGGACCCTAAATAGGGGAAAGGGAGCCTTTTAGGACTCTCTCTCTCTCTCTCTCTCTCTCCACCCTATGGGACTCCCAATCGCGGCCGGATGTGATACAGCCTGGATTTGAACCAGGGACTGCAGTGACTCCTCTTGCACTGAGATGCCGTGAGATGCAGTGGCTTAGACCACTGCGCCATTCAGGAGCCTGTTCTCCTCTGACAGTGAGGAATAGGACAGACAGACAGGCAGACAGACAGACAGACAGACAGACAGACCGACAGACAGACAGACAGACAGACAGGCAGACTCTAGCTAGGCTGTTAGGATTTGGTAGCTTGTGTGTTGACCTTTAGAGAGGGCCTGTTTATTGTGTTCATTAACTATCCTGAAGTGTTATTATCCCCAGTAAAACCATGTGTCTCTATTACTGAGACAGTGTTGGACAGGGATACAGCTGAGACAGTGTTGGACAGGGATACAGCTGAGACAGTGTTGGATGGGGATACAGCTGAGACAGTGTTGGACAGGGATACAGCTGAGACAGTGTTGGACAGGGATACAGCTGAGACAGTGTTGGACAGGGATACAGCTGAGACAGTGTTGGACAGGGAGACAGCTGAGACAGTGTTGGACGGGGATACAGCTGAGACAGTGTTGGACAGGGAGACAGCTGAGACAGTGTTGGACGGGGATACAGCTGAGACAGTGTTGGACAGGGATACAGCTGAGACAGTGTTGGACAGGGATACAGCTGAGACAGTGTTGGACAGGGATACAGCTGAGACAGTGTTGGACAGGGATACAGCTGAGACAGTGTTGGACAGGGATACAGCTGAGAGACAGTGTTGGACAGGGATACAGCTGAGACAGTGTTGGACAGGGATACAGCTGAGACAGTGTTGGACAGGGATACAGCTGAGACAGTGTTGGACAGGGATACAGCTGAGACAGTGTTGGACAGGGATACAGCTGAGACAGTGTTGGACAGGGATACAGCTGAGACAGTGTTGGATGGTGATACAGCTGAGACAGTGTTGGACAGGGATACAGCTGAGACAGTGTTGGACAGGGATACAGCTGAGACAGTGTTGGACAGGGATACAGCTGAGACAGTGTTGGACAGGGAGACAGCTGAGACAGTGTTGGACGGGGATACAGCTGAGACAGTGTTGGACAGGGATACAGCCGAGACAGTGTTGGACAGGGATACAGCTGAGACAGTGTTGGACAGGGATACAGCTGAGACAGTGTTGGACAGGGATACAGCTGAGACAGTGTTGGACAGGGATACAGCTGAGAGACAGTGTTGGACAGGGATACAGCTGAGACAGTGTTGGACAGGGATACAGCTGAGACAGTGTTGGACAGGGATACAGCTGAGACAGTGTTGGACAGGGATACAGCTGAGACAGTGTTGGACAGGGATACAGCTGAGACAGTGTTGGACAGGGATACAGCTGAGACAGTGTTGGATGGGGATACAGCTGAGACAGTGTTGGACAGGGATACAGCTGAGACAGTGTTGGACAGGGATACAGCTGAGACAGTGTTGGACAGGGATACAGCTGAGACAGTGTTGGACAGGGATACAGCTGAGACAGTGTTGGACAGGGATACAGCTGAGACAGTGTTGGACAGGGATACAGCTGAGACAGTGTTGGATGGGGATACAGCTGAGACAGTGTTGGACAGGGAAACAGCTGAGACAGTGTTGGATGGGGATACAGCTGAGACAGTGTTGGACAGGGATACAGCTGAGACAGTGTTGGACAGGGATACAGCTGAGACAGTGTTGGACAGTGATACAGCTGAGACAGTGTTGGACAGGGATACAGCTGAGACAGTGTTGGACAGGGATACAGCTGAGACAGTGTTGGACAGGGATACAGCCGAGACAGTGTTGGACAGGGATACAGCCGAGACAGTGTTGGACAGGGATACAGCCGAGACAGTGTTGGACAGGGATACAGCTGAGACAGTGTTGGACAGGGATACAGCTGAGACAGTGTTGGATGGGGATACAGCTGAGACAGTGTTGGACAGGGATACAGCTGAGACAGTGTTGGACAGGGATACAGCTGAGACAGTGTTGGACAGTGATACAGCTGAGACAGTGTTGGACAGGGATACAGCTGAGACAGTGTTGGACAGGGATACAGCTGAGACAGTGTTGGATGGGGATACAGCTGAGACAGTGTTGGACAGGGATACAGCTGAGACAGTGTTGGACAGGGATACAGCTGAGACAGTGTTGGACAGTGATACAGCTGAGACAGTGTTGGACAGGGATACAGCTGAGACAGTGTTGGACAGGGATACAGCTGAGACAGTGTTGGACAGGGATACAGCCGAGACAGTGTTGGACAGGGATACAGCCGAGACAGTGTTGGACAGGGATACAGCCGAGACAGTGTTGGACAGGGATACAGCTGAGACAGTGTTGGACAGGGAGACAGCTGAGAGACAGTGTTGGACAGGGAGACAGCTGAGACAGTGTTGGACAGGGAGACAGCTGAGACAGTGTTGGACAGGGATACAGCTGAGACAGTGTTGGACAGGGATACAGCTGAGAGACAGTGTTGGACAGGGAGACAGAATATCATATGTCTCAGTTGGTTCCGTCGTCCAATGATATGATGCATTGCCTGTATTGTCAAGAAATACATGTTATCAGGAATATATAGAGTTGTGTGGATCCACGGCCCTGATACTTGATCTACAGGCTGCTGTTGAGTCTCTCAGCTCAGTTAACTGTTGTAACGGATACACGGAGTGTGTCAATAATGACTTCCTCTGCTGTGGCTGACTGCCTCCTCATCCTCCCCTCCTCAGTAACACAGCTCTCTGCTGGGCTGATGCTCAGCTTCCTCTCCTCAGTAACACAGCTCTCTGCTGTGGCTGACTGCCTCCTCATCTCCCCTCCTCAGTAACACAGCTCTCTGCTGTGGCTGACTGCCTCCTCATCCTCCCCTCCTCAGTAACACAGCTCTCTGCTGTGGCTGACTGCCTCCTCATCTCCCCTCCTCAGTAACACAGCTCTCTGCTGTGGCTGACTGCCTCCTCATCCTCCCCTCCTCAGTAACACAGCTCTCTGCTGTGGCTGACTGCCTCCTCATCTCCCCTCCTCAGTAACACAGCTCTCTGCTGGACTGATGCTCAGCTTCCTCTCCTCAGTAACACAGCTCTCTGCTGTGGCTGACTGCCTCCTCATCCTCCCCTCCTCAGTAACACAGCTCTCTGCTGTGGCTGACTGCCTCCTCATCCTCCCCTCCTCAGTAACACAGCTCTCTGCTGTGGCTGACTGCCTCCTCATCCTCCCCTCCTCAGTAACACAGCTCTCTGCTGTGGCTGACTGCCTCCTCATCCTCCCCTCCTCAGTAACACAGCTCTCTGCTGTGGCTGACTGCCTCCTCATCTCCCCTCCTCAGTAACACAGCTCTCTGCTGTGGCTGACTGCCTCCTCATCCTCCCCTCCTCAGTAACACAGCTCTCTGCTGTGGCTGACTGCCTCCTCATCTCCCCTCCTCAGTAACACAGCTCTCTGCTGTGGCTGACTGCCTCCTCATCCTCCCCTCCTCAGTAACACAGCTCTCTGCTGTGGCTGACTGCCTCCTCATCCTCCCCTCCTCAGTAACACAACTCTCTGCTGTGGCTGACTTCCTCCTCATCCTCCCCTCCTCAGTAACACAGCTCTCTGCTGGACTGCCTCCTCAGCTTCCTCTCCTCAGTAACACAACTCTCTGCTGTGGCTGACTGCCTCCTCATCTCCCCTCCTCAGTAACACAGCTCTCTGCTGTGGCTGACTGCCTCCTCATCTCCCCTCCTCAGTAACACAGCTCTCTGCTGTGGCTGACTGCCTCCTCATCCTCCCCTCCTCAGTAACACAGCTCTCTGCTGGACTGCCTCCTCAGCTTCCTCTCCTCAGTAACACAACTCTCTGCTGTGGCTGACTGCCTCCTCATCTCCCCTCCTCAGTAACACAGCTCTCTGCTGTGGCTGACTGCCTCCTCATCTCCCCTCCTCAGTAACACAACTCTCTGCTGTGGCTGACTGCCTCCTCATCCTCCTCTCCTCAGTAACACAGCTCTCTGCTGGACTGATGCTCAGCTTCCTCTCCTCAGTAACACAGCTCTCTGCTGGACTGATGCTCATCCTCCCCTCCTCAGTAACACAACTCTCTGCTGTGGCTGACTGCCTCCTCATCTCCCCTCCTCAGTAATACAGCTCTCTGCTGGACTGATGCTCAGCTTCCTCTCCTCAGTAACACAGCTCTCTGCTGTGGCTGACTGCCTCCTCATCCTCCTCTCCTCAGTAACACAGCTCTCTGCTGGACTGATGCTCATCCTCCTCTCCTCAGTAACACAGCTCTCTGCTGGACTGATGCTCATCCTCCTCTCATCAGTAACACAGCTCTCTGCTGGACTGATGCTCAGCTTCCTCTCCTCAGTAACACAGCTCTCTCATGGACAGATCAGATAGATATCCTGATTCCTATTGGCTGATGCTGGATGAATGAAGTCAAGTGACATCCTTGTGTCTGTTAGTTAATATAGCATAATACTTTATGCTCATATCCCATTGGCTGGCTGTGTGTCAGCTCTTTTTCCATTGGCTGGCTGTGTGTCAGCTCTTTTTCCATTGGCTGGCTGTGTGTCAGCTCATTTTCCATTGGCTGTCTGTGTGTCAGCTCACCATCTTCGAGTATCTAGGTCTGTGTGATGTATGTCTGGGTAGATGTCATGTCACTGCCATCTGATTAACTCCGATAATAACTCTGTAGTCCTCCTGAGAGACAGAGGCTTTTAATACCTGCACCAGTTCATCACGGCCTCGATGACGAAGGCTGAGTCCCAGACGGTACCTTATCCTGATGTAGTGTCCTGTTCTGGACCAGGGTTCTGGGGGATGGGCTGACCAGGGTTCTGAGGGATGGGCTGACCAGGGTTCTGAGGGATGGGCTGCCGTTCCTGATGTAGTGTACTGTTCTGGACTAGAGTTCTGGGGGATGGGCTTCCAATTGGGACGCACATCCTAGGACTACACTGTCACTCTGTCAGCTCTCCTGTCTCTTTCACATTCACACATGCGCGCACACATACACACACCTGCATACACCTACACACACACACACACACACACACACACACACACACACACACACACACACACACACACACACACACACACACACACACAGCCCAACAAAACCATGCTGTTAGTGGGTCTTGCTTGGTGACCCCTGTAATGAGATCTGTTCTTGCAGAGAGAAAGTGTCCCAGTCAGCAGTCAGTGTTCGGTCTGTCGTCTGCTGTTTAGAGGTTACAGAGGTCTGTTCTGTTGTCATCCTGGTTTGATGGAGCAGCATTTTCACACCTTCACACCTTTACCTCTTGAGCTGAAACAGGACTGGAGAGACACACCTCTTGAGCTGAAACAGGACTGGAGAGACACACCTCTTGAGCTGAAACAGGACTGGAGAGACACACCTCTTGAGCTGAAACAGGAGAGACACACCTCTTTGACTCCAGATAGGACAGCCGCTGTCACGGACTGTGAAATGTATAGTGATTCTATATGTACTGTGAAAACGTGAAGACACGTTGGCTCACTATTTAAATAGAAGATGGAGAACCGGGCTAGCTATACGATGAAAAGTTTTGCCGCAGGTACAGCCGACTAACGTTAGCTAACGATACCTACAGTAGCCAATAATCAATACAAAATAAATACCTGGGATTCAAATATTTATATAAATCATCTACAAATAATATTGCGTGATGTAACTATCAATCCCCCCCCCCCCCCTCCCCCTGATCACTACTACATATCTCCCCATCAGAAACAGCCAATGTCCATGGTAACAGTCCCCCTAGGATCAGTACCCTCCCTCCCCTGCTCGGCTTAGCCAACAGACCGTCACCGTAGCAACCACGGAACCTCGGAATTTCGCAAGCGTTCTCTCTCAGAATCTTTGCCTTTCCACGGTGTTCTTTCCAGGTAGATTCGTTCTGCTCCTCTCTGACTTCCCTCCTCTCCCCCTCTTATGACTCCCTCCTTTTCTCACACCCACACCAGCACATTCTCCCCTTCTCCCTCCCTCACGCCTGCCCTGCTCTCCATGTTCCTCTCTCATATATTCAAGCTAGATATCCCCCTAGGGTTTTAAGAGATTATATTACTTGGCATATCACACAGCAACAGTTTCTCCATATAGATTGTGTGTGTGTGTGTGTGTGTGTGTGTGTGTGTGTGTGTGTGTGTGTGTGTGTGTGTGTGTGTGTGTGTGTGTGTGTGTGTGTGTGTGTGTGTGTGTGTGTGTGTGTGTGTGTGTGTGTGTGTGTGTGTGTGTGTGTGTGTGTGTGTTTGTGTGTGTGTGTGTTTTTTTCATACATGATAAATCATTTTAAAACCAACTGGGTAGAAAAGCTAACATCTGAAACCTGCTAGAAGTAGACCTTGGTTCACAGAGTCTGTTTCAGTCAGTAAATGTATTCAGCTACACATCTAACACTGATCTGGGATCAGACTAAATATAGTGGTAATGAAATATAAAGAGGATTCATACTGACTGAGACACAGATCTGGGATCAGATCTGGGAGGAAATGATGCTCTATTAAATTACTCATCTTTTTGGGCCGCAGAATTGACTTCCTCTACATGACTGGTACTATTATATATCAGGAGAATTAGTAGTGATGGGAATGACTTCCTCCTCATGACTGGTACTATTATATATCAGGAGAATTAGTAGTGATGGTTCCTCTACATGCCTGGTACTATTATATATCAGGAGAATTAGTAGTGATGGTTCCTCTACATGCCTGGTACTATTATATATCAGGAGAATTAGTAGTGATGGTTCCTCTACATGCCTGGTACTATTATATATCAGGAGAATTAGTAGTGATGGGAATGACTTCCTCCTCATGACTGGTACTATTATATATCAGGATAATTAGTAGTGATGGTTCCTCTACATGCCTGGTACTATTATATATCAGGAGAATTAGTAGTGATGGTTCCTCCTCATGACTGGTACTATTATATATCAGGAGAATTAGTAGTGATGGTTCCTCTACATGACTGGTACTATTATATATCAGGAGAATTAGTAGTGATGGGAAGGACTTCCTCCTCATGACTGGTACTATTATATATCAGGAGAATTAGTAGTGATGGTTCCTCTACATGACTGGTACTATTATATATCAGGAGAATTAGTAGTGATGGGAATGACTTCCTCCTCATGACTGGTACTATTATATATCAGGAGAATTAGTAGTGATGGTTCCTCTACATGCCTGGTACTATTATATATCAGGAGAATTAGTAGTGATGGTTCCTCCACATGACTGGTACTATTATATATCAGGAGAATTAGTAGTGATGGGAATGACTTCCTCCTCATGACTGGTACTATTATATATCAGGAGAATTAGTAGTGATGGGAATGACTTCCTCCTCATGACTGGTACTATTATATATCAGGAGAATTAGTAGTGATGGGAATGACTTCCTCCTCATAACTGGTACTATTATATATCAGGAGAATTAGTAGTGATGGTTCCTCTACATGACTGGTACTATTATATATCAGGAGAATTAGTAGTGATGGGAATGACTTCCTCCTCATGACTGGTACTATTATATATCAGGAGAATTAGTAGTGATGGTTCCTCCTCATGACTGGTACTATTATATATCAGGAGAATTAGTAGTGATGGTTCCTCTACATCAGGGGTGTCAAAGTCAAATGGACGGAGGGCCAAATAAAAAAATCAGCTACAAGACGAGGGCCGGACTGTTCGAATGTTCATTGAAAATTTTTTAAATGACGCATATAGTCTAGTGAACCTAATTGAACCTACTGAAAACCTAACAAATATATTACAATATGATCAGATAAATAAAGCAATATTTTCTTATGGCTCTGTCAGTAATCTTTAATTTTCAACAGACACAAAAGACAAATTTCCTTTATATAAATATCCCCATAACATGAACATTAAATGAAAGAAACCGGTATTCAAGGCACCATCAGTAGACTATATTTTCTATTTTAGCAAAAGTGGGCTAAATTTACTTCAAAGAAAAAACAATAATAGCAATTTTCTATCATCCACTCAACTGAAATATTTTTAAAATATAATTGGATTGAAATACAAAAAAATAAAGTGCAAAAATCTATTAATCAAAAACAACACTTTGTTTAAGGAGAAGTAACATGCAGTGAAAACAAATATTACATTTTAACTTTTAAACTTGAACTGAGTAAAAACTCTAAATATGTGATTGCACAGTAATGTTCACTTGTTTGAGGTTGAGGGTGATACTTGGTGGTGTCCCATCTTTTCCACAAGTTCATCAATGTTCGGGGTAAGGCTCTGAGCTGAAGAAATCCTCAGAATTGAGTGGAGGTGTTCAGCAGTAAGTCGACTTCTGTGTGATGTTTTGTTCAGGTTCATCAAAGAAAACAGTTGTTCACACAGGTATGTGCTGCCAAACATAGACAACGTTTGAGCAGCCTGGATGCGCAGCTGGGGCATTGTGCCGGGGAGGAAACGGGCGAACTCCGCAGCACCCACTGCCGCATATTTTGCCCTCAGTGCATCATTGCATTGGAGGTCAATCAACTCCATTTGGAGGTTTGGTGGTGAGCTTTCCACGTCAACAGCAAATGGGTTACCGAGCAGTTCCAACCTGCTTTTTTGTGCTTCAAAGTCAGCAAATCGGCGTCGAAAGTCAGCGGCAAGCATACCTATTTTATCAGCCAACTGTGTGCTCGGGAACGCACTGGTAGAGAGCTTCTCTTTCATGGTCTGGCAGCTGGGAAAGTGGCTCAAATTTTCTTTCCGCATCTGCGTCTCCCACAGAGTCAGTTTGGTTTTAAATGCCTTCACTGTACTGTACATATCAGAGATGACACGATCCCGACCCTGCAGCTGCAAGTTTATTGCATTCAGATGACTCGTAATGTCACACAGAAAAGCCATTTCACACAGAAACATTTCGTCTCGGAGTTGTGTTGTGTCTTTCCCTTTGCTGTCCAAGAACAGACAAATCTCCTCACGAAGCTCGAAACATCTTTGAAGCACCTTTCCCTGGCTTAGCCATCGCACCTCTGTGTGATAAGGCAAATCACCATGCTCCGTTTCTAACTCCGTCAGAAATGCCTTGAACTGGCGGTGATTCAAACCTTTGGCTCTGATAAAGTTAACTGTGCGCGTGATGATGCTCATTACATGCTCCATTTTCAAGGCTTTACCGCACAACGCTTCCTGGTGTATGATACAATGATAAGCTGTCAGCTCACCTGTCGCGTTTTCCTCTTGCATCTTTTCCCGTATCTTCGCCACCAGTCCGCTCCTGTGTCCACACATCGCAGGTGCTCCGTCGGTTGTCAAACCCACGAGTTTTTCCCAAGGCAGCTCCATCTCATTTACACATCTTGACACCTCTTCATACAAATCATGCCCCGTAGTTGTGCCATGCATAGGACGTAAAGCCAAAAACTCCTCTGTCACGCTTAGGTTGGAGTCCACTCCACGGATGAAAATTGACAACTGGGCAATGTCAGAAATGTCGGTGCTCTCATCCACAGCCAAGGAATATGCAATAAAATCTTTTCCCTTTTTCACAAGCTGCTCTTTTAGATTGATGGACAACTGGTCTACTCTCTCGGCAATGGTGTTTCTGCTCAGACTCACATTTAAAAAGAGTTGCCTTTTTTCTGGGCAAACTTCGTCACAAACTTTAATCATGCAGTTTTTGATGAAATCCCCCTCCGTAAATGGCCGGGCTGATTTAGCGATCTCTTCTGCCAAAATAAAACTGGCCTTGACAGCAGCCTGGCCTTGTGATTTGGCTTTTTTGAACAGAGCCTGTCGAGATTTGAGGCCTCGTTTTAATTCCTCTGCCTTTTGTAGCCTTTGTTCCATGTCCATATTCTTGTTTTTGTCCGCGTGTTTCGTTTCATAATGTCGTCTCAGATTATACTCTTTCAGTACCGCCACACTTTCTCCACACAGAAGACACACAGGTTTTCCAGCTACCTTCGTGAACATATACTCCGACTCCCACCTTGTTTGAAACCCCCGGTTCTCAGTATCCACCTTCCGTTTTGCCATTTTTGATGGGTATCTGAAAGTTAATTTTACTGTGATGCTGACGACTGCTGTGCCAATAAATATTGAAATGAAGCAGCCTACTGCTCGGTGCGTCACCTTTGCATTGTGGGAAATGTAGTATTGGTGCGTGTAAAAGATCTGCGGGCTGCCGGCTTGCTGCGGGCCGGTTCTAATAATAAATCAAGATCATCCCAGGGGCCGTAAAAAACCTTCTTGCGGGCCGGATGTGGCCCGCGGGCCTTGACTCTGACATATGTGCTCTACATGACTGGTACTATTATATATCAGGAGAATTAGTAGTGATGGTTCCTCTACATGACTGGTAATATTATATATCAGGAGAATTAGTAGTGATGGGAATGACTTCCTCCTCATGACTGGTACTATTCTACTTGTTGTTGTTTTTGGCACCACTTGGGTCCATCATTATTAAACTGTTCTACTTTATCTTTCACCTCTGGGCTTCTTCTTAATCTCCTTTTAATTCATGTCTCTTTCATGGAGCTGTATGGAATGAACCAAACAGTACGGCTTAGAAGGGTTCAACTCCCACTGAGACGTTATGACATAGTCATGACATCACACGCCAGGCACCCAATTCCCCTTTAGGGGCTCCTCTTCCCTCACTAAAATGACCCGGAAGGGGTTCATTGGGTCTCTTCATATTATGTGACCTTTTAAATGGTTCTGTTTAGGGCTGCGAAGAAGCCTTGTTGTTAGCAGTGTGCTGCTCCCTGTTTACTGTGGCATCCATTAGGACGACAGGAGGAACCTCTCCTCCTCCTCCTTTTTCTATAAAAGCCACATAATTAAATGTCTGACATCCTCTCCTCCTCCTCTCCTCCTCTCATCCCCCTCTCCTCCTTCTCTCCTCCTCCTCTCATCCCCCTCTCATCCCCTTCTCCTCCTCCTCTCCTCCTCTCATCCCCCTCTCCTCCTCCTCTCCTCCCCTCCTCCTCTCATCCTCCTCCTCCTCTCATCCCCCTCTCATCCTCCTCCTCCTCCGCCCCTCCTCCTCTCATCCTCTCATCCCCCTCTCCTCCTCTTATCCCCCTCCCCTCCTCTCATCCCCCTCTCCTCCTCTCATCCCCCATCCCCCTCTCCTCCTCTCCACCTCCTCTCATCACCCCTCACCCCCCCTCCTCTCATCCCCCTCTCATCCTCCTCTCCCTCTTCTTGTTTTCCTATCAAAGCCACATAATTAAATGTCTGACATCCTCTCCTCTTTTCTCTCCCTCTCTGTCTCTCTATTCCTGTAATAAAGGTGGTGACCATCCCTTTAAGAGCGGCTCCTGTAGTAAAGGTGTTGACCATCCCTTTAAGAGCTGTGTGTGCAGTGTGGATATAGTGTGAACCTGCCCGGAGAGCTGGATTGTGGAGCAGCGAGTGTGTCTCCTCCTCTCACACTCCTCTCACACACACCTTGCCGCAAGCCTGGACAGAGGGACACAGAGACAGCAGCTACCCACTGAGCCTCTCTCCTCCCTGGGCTGTGAGGCCGGACCTCAACCCCCTCCCCCTAGCTGAGGACCAGGAGACCCACCTCTAGAGACCCACAGCAGACCTCAGAGAAATGTGACCACTGACTGAACCAAGCCAGGACCAAACAGGCTGTTATGGATCTGAGAAGAAGAAGGAACAGAAGAAACTGCACGCTGTGAATCCCTGCTGGTCCAGGTACTGTCCTTAACATCTGGTCCAGGACCTGTCCATAACATCTGGTCCAGGTACTGTCCATAACATCTGGTCCAGGACCTGTCCATAACATCTGGTCCAGGTACTGTCCATAACATCTGGTCCAGGACCTGTCCATAACCTCCCCTCTAAACCCTGCTGGTCCAGGACCTGTCCATAACATCTGGTCCAGGACCTGTCCATAACCTCCCCTCTAAACCCTGCTGGTCCAGGACCTGTCCATAACATCTGGTCCAGGACCTGTCCATAACATTCCCTCTAAATATTTTTTAAAGCAAACCTCTAGCCTTTTTTGAAGCAAACCTCTAGCCTTGGTGCCAGTCTGTTTTTTGCCTATACCTTATAGAATTATCACGCCATGTTTGGCTTGACAATGACAATGGAATAAGCAAACACATAGACTGATCTGGGACCAGGCTAGCAAACTTCCATTGGTGTAAAGCAAACACACAGCCTGATCTGGGACCAGGCTAGCAAACATCTATTGTCCTACCTGATCATTCCTCATATTGTCTCTCTGCATAGTGGGAATGCTGCCATGGTTACCGAGGCTAGTGGTGAGATAGTTATCTCTCTGCATAGTGGGAATGCTGCCTTGGTTACCGAGGCTAGTGGTCAGATAGTTATCTCTCTGCATTGTGGGAATGCTGCCTTGGTTACCGAGGCTAGTGGTCAGATAGTTATCTCTCTGCATAGTGGGAATGCTGCCTTGGTTACCGAGGCTAGTGGTCAGATAGTTATCTCTCTGCATAGTGGGAACACTACTGTATCACCATGGTTACCAAGGCTAGTGGTCAGATAGTTATCTCTCTGCATTGTGGGAACACTGCTGTATCACCACAGTTACCAATGCTAGTGGTCAGATAGTTATCTCTCTGCATAGTGGGAATGCTGCCTTGGTTACCGAGGCTAGTGGTCAGATAGTTATCTCTCTGCATTGTGGGAACACTACTGTATCACCATGGTTACCGAGGCTAGTGGTCAGATAGTTATCTCTCTGCATAGTGAGAACACTACTGTATCACCATGGTTACCGAGGCTAGTGGTCAGATAGTTATCTCTCTGCATAGTGGGAATGCTGCCTTGGTTACCGAGGCTAGTGGTCAGATAGTTATCACTCTGCATAGTGGGAACACTACTGTATCACCATGGTTACCAAGACTAGTGGTCAGATAGTTATCTCTCTGCATAGTGGGAACACTACTGTATCCCTATGGTAACGAAGGCTAGTGGTCAGATAGTTATCTCTCTGCATAGTGGGAACACTACTGTATCACCATGGTTACCAACTATACTATTCCAGATAGTTACATACTATTCCATATAGTTGCATAGTATTCCAGGTAGTTACATACTATTCCAGATAGTTACATACTATTCCAGATAGTTACATACTATTCCATATAGTTGCATACTATTCCAGGTAGTTACATACTATTCCAGATAGTTACATACTATTCCAGGTAGTTATATACTATTCCAGATAGTTAGTCATAATAATACCAACTATACTATTCCAGATAGTTACATACTATTCCAGATAGTTACATACTATTCCAGATAGTTACATACTATTCCAGATAGTTACATACTATTTCAGATAGTTACATACTATTCCATATAGTTGCATACTATTCCAGGTAGTTACATACTATTCCAGATAGTTACATACTATTCCAGGTAGTTACATACTATTCCATATAGTTGCATACTATTCCAGGTAGTTACATACTATTCCATATAGTTGCATACTATTCCAGATAGTTACATACTATTCCAGGTAGTTACATACTATTCCAGGTAGTTACATACTATTCCAGGTAGTTACATACTATTCCAGATAGTTACATACTATTCCAGATAGTTACATACTATTCCAGGTAGTTACATACTATTCCATATAGTTGCATACTATTCCATATAGTTGCATACTATTCCAGGTAGTTACATACTATTCCATATAGTTGCATACTATTCCAGATAGTTAGTCATAATAATACCAACTATACTATTCCAGATAGTTACATACTATTCCAGATAGTTACATACTATTCCAGATAGTTACATACTATTCTAGATAGTTACATACTATTCCAGATAGTTACATACTATTCCAGATAGTTACATACTATTCCAGATAGTTACATACTATTCCAGATAGTTAGTCATAATAATACCAACTATACTATTCCAGATAGTTACATACTATTCCAGATAGTTACATACTATTCTAGGTAGTTACATACTATTCCAGATGATTACATACTATTCTAGATAGTTACATACTATTCCAGATAGTTACATACTATTCCAGATAGTTACATACTATTCCAGATAGTTACATACTATTCCAGGTAGTTACATACTATTCCAGATAGTTACATACTATTCCAGATAGTTACATACTATTCCAGATAGTTACATACTATTCCAGATAGTTACATACTATTCCAGATAGTTACATACTATTCCAGATAGTTACATACTATTCCAGGTAGTTACATACTATTCCAGATAGTTACATACTGTTCCAGATAGTTACATACTATTCCAGATAGTTACATACTATTCCAGGTAGTTACATACTATTCCAGATAGTTACATACTATTCCAGATAGTTACATACTATTCCAGATAGTTACATACTATTCCAGATAGTTACATACTATTCCAGATAGTTAGTCATAATAATACCAAGTATACTATTCCAGATAGTTACATAGTATTCCAGATAGTTACATACTATTCCAGATAGTTACATACTATTCCAGATAGTTACATACTATTCCAGGTAGTTACATACTATTCCAGATAGTTACATACTATTCCAGGTAGTTACATACTATTCCAGATAGTTACATACTATTCCAGATAGTTACATACTATTCCAGATAGTTACATACTATTCCAGGTAGTTATATACTATTCCAGATAGTTATATACTATTCCAGATAGTTACATACTATTCCAGGTAGTTACATACTATTCCAGATAGTTACATACTATTCCAGGTAGTTACATACTATTCCAGATAGTTACATACTATTCCAGGTAGTTACATACTATTCCAGATAGTTACATACTATTCCAGATAGTTACATACTATTCCAGATAGTTACATACTATTCCAGATAGTTACATACTATTCCAGGTAGTTATATACTATTCCAGATAGTTACATACTATTCCAGATAGTTATATACTATTCCAGATAGTTATATACTATTCCAGATAGTTACATACTATTCCAGATAGTTACATACTATTCCAGGTAGTTATATACTATTCCAGATAGTTACATACTTTTCCAGATAGTTACATAGTATTCCAGATAGTTACATACTATTCCAGATAGTTATATACTATTCCAGATAGTTACATACTATTCCAGATAGTTACATACTATTCCAGATAGTTACATACTATTCCAGATAGTTACATACTATTCCAGGTAGTTACATACTATTCCAGATAGTTACATACTATTCCAGATAGTTAGTCATAATAATACCAACTATACTATTCCAGATAGTTACATACTATTCCAGATAGTTACATACTACTCCAGATAGTTACATACTATTCCAGATAGTTTCATACTATTCCAGATAGTTACATACTATTCCAGATAGTTACATACTATTCCAGATAGTTACATACTATTCCAGATAGTTACATACTATTCCAGATAGTTACATATTATTCCAGATAGTTACATACTATTCCAGATAGTTAGTCAGGTAACTACTTTGGATTTGACTGAGAACATACGAGATGTTTACCTTGTGACTTTGTTCTTAATCATTTATAATAGCGTGTGTAAGAAGTATACATTTTAAATAACGTCTTCCTGTTTACATTCCCGGGAACATTTCCAGCGCGTTGACATTTTGTGACATTTAACGTGTTTACAGACTGATCTGCCTCGTGTGTAATACGAAACGTCTCTGTCAGGAACACGGTGGTCGGGGAGCGAAGAGGAAATGAAATGTAATTCATTCTGCAGAACAGATACACGGTTAGATTGGATTAGACACACTGCCTTAAATGTATTTCATCCCAATGTTGTTCTGCAATCTGTCTCACCTCAGTGTGTGTGTGTCTGTGTGTGCGTGTGTGTGTGTGTGTCTGTGTGTGCGTGTGTGTCTGTGTGTCTGTGTGTGTGTGTGTCTCTCTCTGTGTGTGTGTGTTTGTTTTGTGTGCATGTCTGTGTGTGTGTTTGTTTTGTGTGTGTCAGTGTGTGTCTCTCTCTGTGTGTGTGTGTTTGTTTTGTGTGTGTGTCTGTGTGTGTGTTTACTGACTGTGTGATATACCATAGATATTAAAACAGAGGTTTGAGGGAGGGACGATGGGGGAGAAAGAGAGACAGAGACAGAGACAGGGACAGAGACAGAGAGACATGGACAGGGACAGAGACATGAACAGAGACATGAACAGAGACAGGAACAGGGACAGGGAGACAGGAACAGAGACAGGAACAGAGACAGAGACAGAGACAGGGACAGGGAGACAGGAACAGAGACAGGAACAGAGACAGGAACAGAGACAGGGACAGAGACAGGGACAGAGACAGGGACAGAGACAGAGACAGGGACAGAGACAGGGACAGAGACAGAGACAGAGACGGGGACAGAGACAGAGACAGGGACAGAGACAGAGACATGGACAGAGACAGAGACAGAGACAGGGATAGGGAGTCAGAGACAGAGACAGAGACATGAACAGAGACAGAGACAGGAACAGAGAGAGGAACAGAGACAGAGACAGAGACATGGACAGAGACAGAGACAGGGACAGGGAGACAGGAACAGAGACAGGGACAGGAACAGAGACAGTGACTTAGACAGGGACAGAGACAGGAACAGAGCCAGGGACAGAGACAGGGACAGAGACAGGGACAGAGACAGAGACAGAGACAGGGACAGGGACAGAGACAGAGACAGAGACAGAGACAGGGAGACAGGAACAGAGATAGGGACAGGAACAGAGACAGTGACTTAGACAGGGACAGAGACAGGGACAGGAACAGAGACAGTGACTTAGACAGGGACAGAGACAGGAACAGAGCCAGGGACAGAGACAGGGACAGAGACAGGGACAGAGACAGAGACAGAGACAGAGACAGGGACAGGGACAGAGACAGAGACAGAGACAGAGACAGGGAGACAGGAACAGAGATAGGGACAGGAACAGAGACAGTGACTTAGACAGGGACAGAGACAGGAACAGAGACAGGGACAGAGACAGGGACAGAGACTGGGAC
This sequence comes from Oncorhynchus mykiss, assembly GCF_013265735.2. Taxonomy (NCBI): domain Eukaryota; kingdom Metazoa; phylum Chordata; class Actinopteri; order Salmoniformes; family Salmonidae; genus Oncorhynchus; species Oncorhynchus mykiss. The sequence continues at coordinate 5,237,797 of NC_048587.1, read as the reverse complement.
AGAGACAGAGACAGGAACAGAGACAGGGACAGAGACATGGACAGAGACAGGGACAGAGACATGGACAGGGACAGAGACAGGGACAGGGACAGAGACAGAGACAGGGACAGAGACAGAGACAGAAAAGTACGTGCTGCATAGGTTATCCAGAGGTGTTTTCAGGTTGGGGTTGGGGTTGGGGCTGGGGGGTGGAGGTTGGGGCTGGGGGGTTGAGGTTGGGGTTGGGGCTGTCTCTGTCTCTCCTCCTGATGTCCTGTTGCTCCTGGGCATCTGTCTCTCTCCTCCTGATGTCCTGTTGGGCCTCTGTCTCTCCTCCTGATGTCCTGTTGGGCCTCTGTCTCTCTCCTCCTGATGTCCTGCTGGGCCTCTGTCTCTCTCCCCCGATGTCCTGGGCCTCTGTCTCTCTCCTCCTGATGTCCTGGGTCTCTGTCTATCTCCCCCTGATGTCCTGGGCCTCTTTCTCTCTCCTCCTGATGTCCTGCTGGGCCTCTGTCTCTCTCCTCCTGATGTCCTGTTGGGCTTCTGTCTCTCCTCCTGATGTCCTGTTGGGCCTCTGTCTCTCCTCCTGATATCCTGTTGGGCCTCTGTCTCTCTCCTCCTGATGTCCTGTTGGGCCTCTGTCTCTCCTCCTGATGTCCTGGGCCTCTGTCTTTCCTCCTGATGTCCTGATTTTCCTGGGCCTCTGTCTCTCTCCTCCTGATATCCTGGGTCTCTGTCCCTCTCCTCCTGATGTCTTGGGCCTCTGTCTCTCTCCTCCTGATGTCCTGCTTTTCCTGGGCCTCGGTCTCTCCTCCTGATGTCCTGGGCCTCTGTCTCTCTCCTCCTGATGTCATGTTGGGCCTCTGTCTCTCCTCCTGATGTCCTGCTTTTCCTGGGCCTCTGTCTCCCTCCTCCTGATGTCCTGGGTCTCTGTCTCCCTCCTCCTGATGTCCTGGGCCTCTGTCTCCCTCCTCCTGATGTCCTGCTGGGTCTCTGTCTCTCTCCTCCTGATGTCCTGCTGGTCCTGGGCCTCGGTCTCTCCTCCTGATGTCCTGGTGGGTCTCTGTCTCTCTCCTCCTGATGTCCTGCTGGTCCTGGGCCTCGGTCTCTCCTCCTGATGTCCTGTTGGGTCTCTGTCTCTCTCCTCCTGATGTCCTGCTGGTCCTGGGCCTCGGTCTCTCCTCCTGATGTCCTGTTGGGTCTCTGTCTCCCTCCTCCTGATGTCCTGTTGGGTCTCTGTCTCTCTCCTCCTGATGTCCTGTTGGGCCTCTGTCTCTCTCCTCCTGATGTCCTGCTGGTCCTGGGCCCTCCCTCCAGGGCTGTCTGTCACACCCCACCCCTCACTGACAGGCCAGTCTCAGGGCTCGTTTGTCTCAGAGTGAGGAGTGGATGCAGTACTTCCTCTCTCCAAGGGGCCAGTGGGTTTGTCAAGTGGCCGGTCAACACAATGGTTACCACTCATAGTGGTCACTACTCCTTACTGCAGTGGGGGGTGCGTGCACACGGTGTGTGTTTGCGCATGTGCGAGTGTGTGTGTGTGTGTGTGTGTTTGCGCATGTGTGTGTGTGTGTGTGTTTGCGCATGTGTGTGTGTGTTTGTGCGCGCATGTGTGTGTGTGTGTGTGTGTTTGCGCATGTGTGTGTGTGTGTGTGTGTGTGTGTGTGTGTGTGTGTTTGCGCATGTGTGTGTGTGTTTGCGCGCGCATGTGTGTGTGTGTGTGTGTGTGTGTGTGTTTGCGCGTGTGTGTGTGTGTGTTTGCGCGTGTGTGTTTGCGCGTGTGTGTGTGTGTGTAAATGCCTTGGCCCTGCTGAGAAGAGAGAGGACAATGCTTCTCACTGTGAGGTCAGAGGCCCCATTTAATGACCCATATTCCTGTTGAATTCAGCCTGATCCAGAATGATCCTGATCAGCAGACTTATACCATGTGAATTTAACAATGTAGAGTTCATTACATACTGTACAGAGGCCCGGATGCTCAGAAAGAGGATTGGAAAGTGAGTGTCAGGTTGACGCTGGGTAGAATATTGTGGTTTACAGCATAGCGTTGCAGTATCATAGTCTGGTTAACTACTCCTTACTGTGTGTGTGTGTGTGTGTGTGTGTGTGTGTGTGTGTGTGTGTGTGTGTGTGTGTGTGTGTGTGTGTGTGTGTGTGTGTGTGTGTGTGTGTGTGTGTGTGTGTGTGTGTGTGTGTGCGTGCGCGTGCGTGCGTGCGTGTGTATGTGTGTGTGTGTGCGTGCGTGCGTGTGTGTGTGTGTGCGGCAGGTAGCCTAGTGTTTAGAGCGTTGGGTCAGTAACTGAAAGGTTGCAAGATTGAATCCCCGAGCTGACAAGGTAAAAATCTGTCGTTCTGCCCCTGAACAAGGCAGTTAACCCACCGTTCCCCAGTAGGCCGTCATTGTAAATAATAATTTGTTCTTAACCGACTTGCCTAGTTAAATAAAGGTAACATGTACTGTAGCCTAGATGCTGATTGGACAAAACATTAGGAACACCTGCTCTTTCCATGACACAGACTGACCAGGTGAATCCAGGTAAAAGATATGATCCCTTATTGATGTCACTTGTTAAATCCACTTCAATCAGTGTAGATGAAGCTGGAGGAGTCGGGTTAAAGAAGGATTTTTAAGCCTTGAGACAATTGAGACATGGATTGTGTGCCCTTCAGAGGGTGAATGAGCAAGACTAACTGTTTAAGTTTGAAGGTTTTTGACACTCAACAGTTTCCCCGTGTGTATCAAGAACGGTCCACCACCCAAAACACATCCAGACAACTTGACACAACTGAGGGAAGCGTTGGAGTCAACATGGATCAGCAGCCCTGTGGAACGCTTTAGACACCTTGTAGAGTCCATTCCCTGATGGAAAAAGGGGGTGCAACTCAATATTAGGAAGGTGTTGGGTACCAACCTAATGTTGGGTAACAACCTAATGTTGGGTACGCTCAGTGTGTATTGTAGGTACATCAGGAAGGTGTTTGTAATGCTGGGTACATCAGGAAGGTGTTTGTAATGTTGGGTACACTCAGTGTGTATTGTAGGTATATCAGGAAGGTGTTTGTAATGTTGGGTACATCAGGAAGGTGTTTGTAATGTTGGGTACATCAGGAAGGTGTTTGTAATGTTGGGTACATCAGGAAGGTGTTTGTAATGTTGGGTACATCAGGAATGTGTTTGTAATGTTGGGTACATCAGGAAGGTGTTTGTAATGCTGGGTACATCAGGAAGGTGTTTGTAATGTTGGGTACATCAGGAATGTGTTTGTAATGTTGGGTACATCAGGAAGGTGTTTGTAATGCTGGGTACGCCCAGTGTGTATTGTAGGTACATCAGGAAGGTGTTGGGTACCAACCTAATGTTGGGTACGCTCAGTGTGTATTGCAGGTAAACAGCATTCTCAGAACAACTGCTATTGTTGAACTTTTATGAAAGCAGAACATCAGACAGTGTTGCTATTGAGATCCATAGTACAGCAGGCCTCCTTAGTATACCTGCCTCCTTAGTACAGCAGGCCTCCTTAGTATACCTGCCTCCTTAGTACAGCAGGCCACCTTAGTACAGCAGGCCACCTTAGTACAGCAGCCTCCTTAGTACAGCAGGCCTCCTTAGTACAGCAGCCTCCTTAGTATACCTGCCTCCTTAGTACAGCATGCCTCCTTAGTACAGCATGCCTCCTTAGTACAGCAGGCCTCCTTAGTACAGCAGGCCTCCTTAGTACAGCAGGCCTCCTTAGTATACCTGCCTTCTTAGTACAGCATGCCTCCTTAGTACAGCAGGCCCCCTTAGTACAGCAGCCTCCTTAGTACAGCAGGCCTCCTTAGTATACCTGCCTCCTTAGTAAAGCAGGCCTCCTTAGTACAGCAGGCCTCCTTAGTATACCTGCCTCCTTAGTACAGCAGGCCTCATTAGTACAGCAGGCCTTCTTAGTACAGCAGGCCTCCTTAGTACAGCAGGCCTCCTTAGTATACCTGCCTCCTTAGTACAGCAGGCCTCCTTAGTACAGCAGGCCTCCTTAGTATACCTGCCTCCTTAGTACAGCAGGCCTCCTTAGTACAGCAGGCCCCCTTAGTACAGCAGGCCTCCTTAGTATACCTGCCTCCTTAGTAAAGCAGGCCTCCTTAGTACAGCAGGCCTCCTTAGTATACCTGCCTCCTTAGTACAGCAGGCCTCATTAGTACAGCAGGCCTTCTTAGTACAGCAGGCCTCCTTAGTACAGCAGGCCTCCTTAGTATACCTGCCTCCTTAGTACAGCAGGCCTCCTTAGTACAGCAGGCCTCCTTAGTATACCTGCCTCCTTAGTACAGCAGGCCTCCTTAGTACAGCAGGCCCCCTTAGTACAGCAGCCTCCTTAGTACAGCAGGCCTCCTTAGTACAGCAGCCTCCTTAGTACAGCAGGCCCCCTTAGTACAGCAGCCTCCCTTGTATAGCAGGCCTCCTTAGTACAGCAGGCCTCCTTAGTACAGCAGGCCTCCTTAGTATACCTGCCCCCTTGGTACAGCAGGCCCCCTTAGTACAGCAGCCTCCTTAGTACAGCAGGCCTCCTTAGTACAGCAGCCTCCTTAGTACAGCAGGCACCCTTAGTACAGCAGCCTCCCTAGTATAGCAGGCCTCCTTAGTACAGCAGGCCTCCTTAGTACAGCAGGCCTCCTTAGTACAGCAGGCCTCCTTAGTATAGCTGCCTCAGTACAGCAGGCCTCTTTAGTACAGAAGGCCTCCTTAGTGCAGCAGGCCTCCTTAGTCCTTATATATTCTACTAGTTAAACAGGTCATTAATAGGGTAGTCAGTGGTTATATGAGGGTTAGTTATATATTCTACTAGTTAAACATGTCATTAATAGGGTAGTCAGTGGATACATGAGGGTTAGTTATATATTCTACTAGTTAAACAGGTCATTAATAGGGTAGTCAGTGGTTACATGAGGGTTAGTTATATATTCTACTAGTTAAACAGGTCATTAATAGGGTAGTGGTTATATGAGGGTTAGTTATATATTCTACTAGTTAAACAGGTCATTAATAGGGTAGTCAGTGGATACATGAGGGTTAGTTATATATTCTACTAGTTAAACAGGTCATTAATAGGGTAGTGGTTATATGAGGGTTAGTTATATATTCTACTAGTTAAACAGGTCATTAATAGGGTAGTGGTTACATGAGGGTTAGTTATATATTCTACTAGTTAAACAGGTCATTAATAGGGTAGTCAGTGGTTATATGAGGGTTAGTTATATATTCTACTAGTTAAACAGGTCATTAATAGGGTAGTCAGTGGTTATATGAGGGTTAGTTATATATTGTACTAGTTAAACAGGTCATTAATAGGGTAGTCAGTGGTTACATGAGGGTTAGTTATATATTCTACTAGTTAAACAGGTCATTAATAGGGTAGTCAGTGGATACATGAGGGTTAGTTATATATTCTACTAGTTAAACAGGTCATTAATAGGGTAGTCAGTGGTTATATGAGGGTTAGTTATATATTCTACTAGTTAAACAGGTCATTAATAGGGTAGTGGTTATATGAGGGTTAGTTATATATTCTACTAGTTAAACAGGTCATTAATAGGGTAGTGGTTATATGAGGGTTAGTTATATATTCTACTAGTTAAACAGGTCATTAATAGGGTAGTGGTTACATGAGGGTTAGTTATATATTCTACTAGTTAAACAGGTCATTAATAGGGTAGTCAGTGGATACATGAGGGTTAGTTATATATTCTACTAGTTAAACAGGTCATTAATAGGGTAGTCAGTGGTTATATGAGGGTTAGTTATATATTCTACTAGTTAAACAGGTCATTAATAGGGTAGTCAGTGGTTACATGAGGGTTAGTTATATATTCTACTAGTTAAACAGGTCATTAATAGGGTAGTCAGTGGTTATATGAGGGTTAGTTATATATTCTACTAGTTAAACAGGTCATTAATAGGGTAGTCAGTGGTTATATGAGGGTTAGTTATATATTCTACTAGTTAAACAGGTCATTAATAGGGTAGTGGTTATATGAGGGTTAGTTATATATTCTACTAGTTAAACAGGTCATTAATAGGGTAGTCAGTGGTTATATGAGGGTTAGTTATATATTCTACTAGTTAAACAGGTCATTAATAGGGTAGTGGTTACATGAGGGTTAGTTATATATTCTACTAGTTAAACAGGTCATTAATAGGGTAGTGGTTATATGAGGGTTAGTTATATATTCTACTAGTTAAACAGGTCATTAATAGGGTAGTGGTTACATGAGGGTTAGTTATATATTCTACTAGTTAAACAGGTCATTAATAGGGTAGTCAGTGGTTACATGAGGGTTAGTTATATATTCTACTAGTTAAACAGGTCATTAATAGGGTAGTGGTTACATGAGGGTTAGTTATATATTCTACTAGTTAAACAGGTCATTAATAGGGTAGTGGTTATATGAGGGTTAGTTATATATTCTACTAGTTAAACAGGTCATTAATAGGGTAGTGGTTACATGAGGGTTAGTTATATATTCTACTAGTTAAACAGGTCATTAATAGGGTAGTCAGTGGTTATATGAGGGTTAGTTATATATTCTACTAGTTAAACAGGTCATTAATAGGGTAGTCAGTGGTTATATGAGGGTTAGTTATATATTCTACTAGTTAAACAGGTCATTAATAGGGTAGTGGTTATATGAGGGTTAGTTATATATTCTACTAGTTAAACAGGTCATTAATAGGGTAGTGGTTACATGAGGGTTAGTTATATATTCTACTAGTTAAACAGGTCATTAATAGGGTAGTCAGTGGTTACATGAGGGTTAGTTATATATTCTACTAGTTAAACAGGTCATTAATAGGGTAGTGGTTATATGAGGGTTAGTTATATATTCTACTAGTTAAACAGGTCATTAATAGGGTAGTCAGTGGTTACATGAGGGTTAGTTATATATTCTACTAGTTAAACAGGTCATTAATAGGGTAGTGGTTATATGAGGGTTAGTTATATATTCTACTAGTTAAACAGGTCATTAATAGGGTAGTCAGTGGTTACATGAGGGTTAGTTATATATTCTACTAGTTAAACAGGTCATTAATAGGGTAGTGGTTATATGAGGGTTAGTTATATATTCTACTAGTTAAACAGGTCATTAATAGGGTAGTGGTTATATGAGGGTTAGTTATATATTCTACTAGTTAAACAGGTCATTAATAGGGTAGTCAGTGGTTATATGAGGGTTAGTTATATATTCTACTAGTTAAACAGGTCATTAATAGGGTAGTCAGTGGATACATGAGGGTTAGTTATATATTCTACTAGTTAAACAGGTCATTAATAGGGTAGTCAGTGGTTACATGAGGGTTAGTTATATATTCTACTAGTTAAACAGGTCATTAATAGGGTAGTCAGTGGATACATGAGGGTTAGTTATATATTCTACTAGTTAAACAGGTCATTAATAGGGTAGTGGTTATATGAGGGTTAGTTATATATTCAACTAGTTAAACAGGTCATTAATAGGGTAGTGGTTACATGAGGGTTAGTTATATATTCTACTAGTTAAACAGGTCATTAATAGGGTAGTGGTTATATGAGGGTTAGTTATATATTCTACTAGTTAAACAGGTCATTAATAGGGTAGTGGTTATATGAGGGTTAGTTATATATTCTACTAGTTAAACAGGTCATTAATAGGGTAGTCAGTGGTTACATGAGGGTTAGTTATATATTCTACTAGTTAAACAGGTAATTAATAGGGTAGTCAGTGGTTATATGAGGTTAAGTTATATATTCCTCTTTATTTCTCCAGTCACAACACTGTGATCAGCTTCAGAGCAGCCTGTCGGAAGCAGTCAGTAAACAGGCTGTAAAACAGAGACGTGACTTGTAAATTCACAACCGCTCGTAATCCGCTGTCACATTCTTGTTATGCGTGGAGACCAAGTCCGTAATTACTCACTCAATATTTACTCTCAGAAGTCTCACTACCACACTCCCTCCCGTGTTAGTGCTCCTCGGTCTGCCGGTCTGGGCATGTGTGTGGTTGAGTCTGTATTTGTGTGTGTGTGTGTGTGTGTGTATCAGTGGTTGTCACAGATTCTCAGTTATTAGGGCAGAAGGGCCCGGGGGAGGGCAGAAGTACCAGGGGGAGGGCAGAAGGGCCAGGGGGAGGGCAGAAGGAACATTTTATCTGACTGACTGACCTGGGTGCTTCAGTGTGTCGCAGGGTCAAATAGAAGTTTGTCTCACAGCCTTTCTGACCAGACCCAGGCTGATGTCTGACATAGTGACCAGACCCAGGCTGATGTCTGACATAGTGACCAGACCCAGGCTGATGTCTGACATAGTGACCAGACCCAGGCTGATGTCTGACATAGTGACCAGACCCAGGCTGATGTCTGACATAGTGACCAGACCCAGGCTGATGTCTGACATAGTGACCAGACCCAGGCTGATGTCTGACATAGTGACCAGACCCAGGCTGATGTCTGACATAGTGACCAGACCCAGGCTGATGTCTGACATACTAACCAGACCCAGGCTGATGTCTGACCAGACCCGGGCTGATGTCTGACATAGTGACCAGACCCGGGCTGATATCTGACATAGTGACCAGACCCAGGCTGATGTCTGACATAGTGACCAGACTCAGGCTGATGTCTGACCAGACCCAGGCTGATGTCTGAGGGGGGAAGCTGCCTGATAACCCTCTTCTCCAGGATGTGATGCGTGCAGCAGGATACACGTTCTGATCTATCACAGCAAATCCTTTCAGATCTCTGGTTAGTGGAGGAAGAGGAAGGAGGAGGAGTGTGTGTGTGTGTGTGTGTGTGTGTGTATGGTCTCTCAGGGAGATGTTTGTTTTTGATCCCATTGAGCTGGAAACCTGATGCCATGGACACACACACACACACACACAGACACACTGGGCCAGGAGCCATAGGGCCAAGGTCAAACCCTGAGCTACAATGTCAGTGTCCCAGATGATGGTACTGACTGCTGTGATACTGACTGCTGACTGCTGTGATGCTGACTGATGTGATGCTGACTGCTGAAATGCTGTGATGCTGACTGTTGTGATGCTGACTGCTGTGTTACTGACTGCTGTGATACTGACTGCTGACTGCTGTGATACTGAAAGCTGTGATGCTCACTGCTGACTGCTGTGATACTGACTGCTGTGATACTGACTGCTGTGATACTGACTGCTGACTGCTGTGATGCTGACTGCTGTGATACTGACTACTGACCGATGACTGCTGTGATGCTGACTGCTATGGTACTGACTGCTGTGATACTGACTGCTCTGATACTGACTGCTGAGGTACTGACTGCTGTGCTACTGACTGCTGTGATACTGTCTGCTGTGATACTGACTACTGACTGCTGTGGCACTGACTGCTGTGATACTGACTGCTGTGATACTGACTGCTGTGATGCTCACTGCTGACTGCTGTGATACTGACTGCTGTGATACTGACTGCTGTGATACTGACTGCTGTGATGCTGACTGCTGTGATGCTGACTGCTGGCTGCTGTGGTACTGACTGCTGTGATACTGACTGCTGTGATCCTGACTGCTGTGGTACTGACTGCTGACTGCTGTGTTACTGACTGCTGTGATTCTGACTGCTGTGATACTGACTGCTGTGATACTGACTGCGGACTGCTGTGATACTGACTGCTGTGGTACTGACTGCTGACTGCTGTGATACTGACTGCTGTGATACTGACTGCTGACTACTGTGGTACTGACTGCTGACTGCTGTGATACTGACTGCTGGGGTACTGACTGCTGTGATACTGACTGCTGTGATGCTGACTGCTGTGATGCTGACTGCTGTGATGCTGACTGCTGTGATACTGACTGCTGACTGCTGTGGTACTGACTGCTGTGATACTGACTCCTGTGTTACTGACTGCTGTGATACTGACTGCTGAGATACTGACTGCTGTGATACTGACTGCTGTGATGCTCACTGCTGACTGTGATGCTCACTGCTGACTGCTGTGATGCTCACTGCTGTGATACTGACTGCTGTGGTACTGACTGCTGTGGCACTGACTGCTGTGATACTGACTGCTGTGATACTGACTGCTGACTACTGTGGTACTGACTGCTGAGATACTGACTGCTGGGGTACTGACTGCTGTGATACTGACTGCTGTGGTACTGACTGCTGTGATACTGACTGCTGACTACTGTGATACTGACTGCTGTGATACTGACTGCTGTGGTACTGACTGCTGTGATACTGACTGCTGACTGCTGTGGTACTGACTGCTGTGATACTGACTGCAGACTGCTGTGGTACTGACTGCTGTGATGCTCACTGCTGACTGCTGTGATGCTCACTGCTGACTGCTGTGATGCTCACTGCTGACTGCTGTGGTGCTCACTGCTGACTGCTGTGGTGCTCACTGCTGACTGCTGTGGTGCTCACTGCTGTGGTACTGACTGCTGTGGTACTGACTGCTGTGGTACTGACTGCTGTGGTACTGACTGCTGTGGTACTGACTGCTGTGGTACTGACTGTAAGTAATAATGAACTTGCCATGTCAATAAAGTCAATTGAATTGAGAGAGACAGAGAGAGAGACAGAGAAAGATACAGAGAAGGAGAGAGAGAAACATTTCCTGACAAAATGTCAAAAATATTAAACAATTACAGAATGTCATTTCCCCAACAGTGAAACCCTTATTCAAGGTTTTAAAGACCTCTCTGATGAGAGTAGGCTACCCGTCCTGTTTGGGGAAGACGCAGAGAGCTGTGGGTTGGCAGCGCACTACATTGCTGCCTGCCGTAAGATGAGGGACAGTGTCTGACAGACCAATCAACCTGCACATGTCCTCCATGTGTAACGGTTTTCCTCCTGGGAAGGAGAAGCGGACCAAAACGCAGCGTGGTTATAGTTCATGTTTTTAATAGAGGAAAACTCACCATGAACGTAATGCAAAACAATACATGTGGCAAAACCGAAAGAGTCCTCTCTGATGCAACAAACACAAAGACAGGAAACAGCCCTATCTGGTGCAACAAACACAAAGACAGGAAACAGCCCTATCTGGTGCAACAAACACAAAGACAGGAAACAGCCCTATCTGGTGCAACAAACACAAAGACAGGAAACAGCCCTATCTGGTGCAACAAACACAAAGACAGGAAACAGCCCTCTCTGGTGCAACAAACACAAAGACAGGAAACAGCCCTCTCTGGTGCAACAAACACAAAGACAGGAAACAGCCCTCTCTGGTGCAACAAACACAAAGACAGGAAACAGCCCTATCTGGTGCAACAAACACAAAGACAGGAAACAGCCCTATCTGGTGCAACAAACACAAAGACAGGAAACAGCCCTATCTGGTGCAACAAACACAAAGACAGGAAACAGCCCTATCTGGTGCAACAAACACAAAGACAGGAAACAGCCCTATCTGGTGCAACAAACACAAAGACAGGAAACAGCCCTATCTGGTGCAACAAACACAAAGACAGGAAACAGCCCTATCTGGTGCAACAAACACAAAGACAGGAAACAGCCCTATCTGGTGCAACAAACACAAAGACAGGAAACAGCCCTCTCTGGTGCAACAAACACAAAGACAGGAAACAGCCCTCTCTGGTGCAACAAACACAAAGACAGGAAACAGCCCTATCTGGTGCAACAAACACAAAGACAGGAAACAGCCCTATCTGGTGCAACAAACACAAAGACAGGAAACAGCCCTATCTGGTGCAACAAAGACAGGAAACAGCCCTATCTGGTGCAACAAAGACAGGAAACAGCCCTATCTGGTGCAACAAAGACAGGAAACAGCCCTATCTGGTGCAACAAACACAAAGACAGGAAACAGCCCTATCTGGTGCAACAAACACAAAGACAGGAAACAGCCCTATCTGGTGCAACAAACACAAAGACAGGAAACAGCCCTATCTGGTGCAACAAACACAAAGACAGGAAACAGCCCTATCTGGTGCAACAAACACAAAGACAGGAAACAGCCCTATCTGGTGCAACAAAGACAGGAAACAGCCCTATCTGGTGCAACAAACACAAAGACAGGAAACAGCCCTATCTGGTGCAACAAACACAAAGACAGGGAACAACCACCCACAAAACCCAACACAAAACAGGCTACCTAAATATGGTTCCCAATCAGAGACAATGACTAACACCTGCCTCTGATGGAGAACCATATCAGGCCCAAACATAGAAATAGACAAACTAGACACACAACATAGAATGCCCACTCAGATCACACCCTGACCAAACAAAACATAGAAACATACAAAGCAAACTATGGTCAGGGTGTAATTAGCTCTTAACATTCGTAACGATTGCGTTATATCCCGATACGATGTTTTAGCTTATCTTCTCATAGTTATGCTTATAGTTACTGTACAATGTATGGCTATTTTGACCCTTGGTTATTCACAATAATGGTTCACAAATGATTCACAATAATGGTTCACAAATGATTCACAATAATGGTTCACAAATGATTCACAATAATGGTTCACAAATGATTCACAATATTGGTTCACAAATTATTCACAATAATGGTTCACAAATGATTCACAATAATGGTTCACAAATGATTCACAATAATGGTTCACAAATGATTCACAATAATGGTTCACAAATGATTCACGATAATGGTTCACAAATGATTCACAATAATGGTTTTCAATCTGTTTTCAATCTGTTTGATTTAAAACCTTTTTGCTTCTCCAAATGGATTTGAACCCCAGAATAGGTCGTTCCAGGTGAGATGCTTTTCCTCCTCTGTCTGATTTGTTTAGATAGAAATGGATTTCAGTTTGTAATGTTTCAGTCCCCCAACTGTGACAACAGCAGATGGACACATCCCTCAGTAGAGTGTGAATGTAGTCCACCGTACTTTAAATAGAATCACCAGTGACCTGTATATATCTCTCTCTCTCCTTTTCTCTATCCTTTTCTCTCTCTCTCTCTCTCTCTCTCTCTCTCTCTCTCTCTCTCTCCTTTTCTCTCTCCCTATCTGTCATGTACTGTCATGTTGTGTCTTGTCTCTGTCCTTTCCCTTCACCCTGTCTCCCTCTGCTGGTCGTTGTTAGGTTACCTTTTCTCCCCCTCTTTCCCCCAGCTGTGCCTTGTCTCCTCCTAACCACCTCGTCACCCCTTTTCCCACCTGTTCCCTTTTTCCCTCTGATTAGGTCCCTATATCTCTCTCTGTTTCTGCTCCTGTCCTTGTCGGATTCTTGTTTGTTGTGTTTCATGCCTGAACCAGACTGTCGTCATGTTTGCTGTAACCTTGTCTTGTCCTGTCGGAATCTGCCGGTCCGTCTGAGCCTACCTATGTTTGGTAATTAAAGATGCTCTGTTTAAGTTAATTCGCTTTTGGGTCCTCATTCACGCACCGTAACAGAAGAATCCGACCAAGAATGGACCCAGCGACTTCGGATCCTCTCCACTCAGCCGTCGGGATCCAGGGAGCGATGCTAGGCAGACACGAGCAGGAATTGTCTGCTGCTCGACATGCCGTTGAGACCCTGGCCACCCAAGTCTCCAACCTCACAGAACAGGTTCACCATCTCCGCCTCGATCCACCGGCCACTTCCAGGGCTTTCGAATCTCCGGAGCCCAGAATCAATAACCCGCCGTGTTACTCTGGGGAGCCCACTGAATGCCGCTCGTTCCTCACCCAGTGTGATATTGTGTTTTCTCTCCAGCCCTACACTTTCTCCAGGAGCACTGCTCGTGTCGCCTACGTCATATCTCTCCTTATTGGACGGGCTCGTGAGTGGGGCACGGCAATCTGGGAGGCAAGGGCTGAGTGTACTAACCAGTATCAGGACTTTAAGGAGGAGATGATACGGGTTTTTGATCGATCTGTTTTTGGGGAGGAGGCTTCCAGGGCCCTGTCTTCCCTATGTCAAGGTAATCGATCCATAACAGACTACTCTATTGAGTTTCGCACTCTTGCTGCCTCCAGTGGCTGGAACGAGCCGGCTTTGCTCGCTCGTTTTCTGGAGGGTCTCCGCGCAGAGGTAAAGGATGAGATTCTCTCCCGGGAGGTTCCTTCCAGCGTGGATTCCTTGATTGAACTCGCTATTCGCATTGAGCGACGGGTTGATCTTCGTCAACGAGCTCGTGGAGAGGAGCTCGCGTTCTCCGTTGCCCCCCTCTCCGCATCACTACCATCTCCCTCTGCCGGCTCGGGTGCTGAGCCCATGCAGCTGGGAGGTATCCGCATCTCGACTAAGGAGAGGGAACGGAGAATCACCAACCGCCTCTGTCTCTATTGCGGTTCCGCTGGTCATTTTGTCACTTCATGTCCAGTAAAAGGCCAGAGCTCATCAGTAAGCGGAGGGCTACTGGTGAGCGCTACTACTCCTGTCTCTCCAAGATCCTGCACTACCTTGTCGGTCCATCTACGCTGGACCGGTTCGTCAGCTTCCTGCAGTGCCTTAATAGACTCTGGGGCGGAGGGCTGTTTTATGGACGAGACCTGGGCTCGGGAACATGACATTCCTCTCAGACAGTTAAAGGAGCCCACGGCCTTGTTCGCCCTGGATGGTAGTCCTCTCCCCAGGATTCAGCGTGAGACGCTACCTTTAACCCTCACTGTTTCTGGTAATCATAGTGAAACCATTTCTTTTTTAATTTTTCGTTCACCTTTTACACCTGTTGTTTTGGGCCATCCCTGGCTAGTTTGTCATAATCCTTCCGTTAATTGGTCTAGTAATTCTATCCTCTCCTGGAACGTCTCTTGTCATGTGAAATGTTTAATGTCTGCTATCCCTCCTGTTTCCTCTGTCTCTTCTTCACAGGAGGAGCCTGGTGATTTGACAGGGGTGCCGGAGGAATATCACGATCTGCGCACGGTGTTCAGTCGGTCCAGGGCCACCTCTCTTCCTCCACACCGGTCGTATGATTGTAGTATTGATCTCCTTCCGGGAACCACCCCCCCCCGGGGTAGACTATACTCTCTGTCGGCTCCCGAACGTAAGGCTCTCGAAGATTATTTGTCTGTAGCTCTTGACGCCGGTACCATAGTCCCCTCCTCCTCTCCCGCCGGAGCGGGGTTTTTTTTTGTCAAGAAGAAGGACGGGTCTCTGCGCCCCTGCATAGATTATCGAGGGCTGAATGACATAACAGTGAAGAATCGTTATCCGCTTCCTCTTATGTCTTCAGCCTTCGAGATCCTGCAGGGAGCCAGGTTTTTCACTAAGTTGGACCTTCGTAACGCTTACCATCTCGTGCGCATCAGGGAGGGGGACGAGTGGAAGACGGCGTTTAACACTCCGTTAGGGCACTTTGAATACCGGGTTCTTCCTTTCGGCCTCGCTAACGCTCCAGCTGTCTTTCAGGCATTAGTCAATGATGTCCTGAGAGACATGCTGAACATCTTTGTTTTCGTTTACCTTGACGATATCCTGATTTTTTCACCGTCACTCCAGATTCATGTTCAGCACGTTCGACGTGTCCTCCAGCGCCTTTTAGAGAATTGTCTTTTTGTGAAGGCTGAGAAGTGCACTTTTCATGCCTCCTCCGTCACATTTCTCGGTTCTGTTATTTCCGCTGAAGGCATTAAGATGGATCCCGCTAAGGTCCAAGCTGTCATTGATTGGCCCGTCCCTAAGTCACGCGTCGAGCTGCAGCGCTTTCTCGGCTTCGAACTTCTATCGTCGTTTCATCCGTAATTTCGGTCAGGTGGCAGCTCCTCTCACAGCCCTTACTTCTGTCAAGACGTGCTTTAAGTGGTCCGTTTCCGCCCAGGGAGCTTTTGATCTCCTCAAGAATCGTTTTACATCCGCTCCTATCCTTGTTACTCCTGACGTCTCTAGACAGTTCGTTGTCGAGGTTGACGCGTCAGAGGTGGGCGTGGGAGCCATTCTTTCTCAGCGCTCCCTCTCTGACGACAAGGTCCACCCATGCGCGTATTTTTCTCATCGCCTGTCGCCGTCGGAACGTAACTATGATGTGGGTAACCGCGAACTGCTCGCCATCCGGTTAGCCCTAGGCGAATGGCGACAGTGGTTGGAGGGGGCGACCGTTCCTTTTGTCGTTTGGACTGACCATAGGAACCTTGAGTACATCCGTTCTGCCAAACGACTTAATGCGCGTCAGGCGCGTTGGGCGCTGTTTTTCGCTCGTTTCGAGTTCGTGATTTCTTATCGTCCGGGCTCTAAGAACACCAAGCCTGATGCTTTGTCTCGTCTCTTCAGTTCTTCAGTAGCCTCCACTGACCCCGAGGGGATTCTCCCTGAGGGGCGTGTTGTCGGGTTGACTGTCTGGGGAATTGAGAGGCAGGTAAAGCAAGCGCTCACTCACACTCGTCGCCGCGCGCTTGTCCTAGGAACCTTCTTTTCGTTCCCGTTCCTACTCGTCTGGCCGTTCTTCAGTGGGCTCACTCTGCCAAGTTAGCCGGCCACCCTGGCGTTCGGGGTACGCTTGCTTCCATTCGCCAGCGTTTTTGGTGGCCCACCCGGGAGCATGACACGCGTCGTTTCGTGGCTGCTTGTTCGGTCTGCGCGCAGACTAAGTCCGGTAACTCTCCTCCTGCCGGCCGTCTCAGGCCGCTTCCTATTCCCTCTCGACCGTGGTCTCACATCGCCTTAGATTTTGTCACCGGACTGCCTTCGTCAGCGGGGAAGACTGTTATTCTTACGGTTGTCGATAGGTTCTCTAAGGCGGCTCATTTCATTCCCCTTGCTAAGCTTCCTTCTGCTAAAGAGACGGCACAAATCATCATCGAGAATGTTTTCAGAATTCATGGCCTTCCGTCAGACGTCGTTTCGGACAGAGGTCCGCAATTCACGTCTCAATTTTGGAGGGAGTTTTGCCGTTTGATTGGGGCTTCCGTCAGTCTCTCTTCCGGCTTTCACCCCCAGTCTAACGGTCAAGCAGAACGGGCCAATCAGACTATTGGTCGCATCTTACGCAGTCTTTCTTTTCGCAACCCTGCGTCTTGGTCAGAACAGCTCCCCTGGGCAGAATACGCCCACAACTCGCTTCCTTCGTCTGCGACCGGGCTATCTCCTTTTCAGAGTAGCCTCGGGTACCAGCCTCCGCTGTTCTCATCTCAGTTCGCCGAGTCCAGCGTCCCCTCCGCTCAGGCTTTTGTCCAACGTTGCGAGCGCACCTGGAAGAGGGTCAGGTCTGCACTTTGCCGTTATAGGACGCAGACTGTGAGGGCTGCTAATAAGCGTAGAACTAAGAGTCCTAGATATTGTCGCGGTCAGAGAGTTTGGCTCTCCACTCAGAACCTTCCCCTTAAGACGGCTTCTCGCAAGTTGACCCCGCGGTTCATTGGTCCGTTCCGTATTTCTCGGGTCATTAATCCTGTCGCAGTTCGACTTCTTCTTCCGCGATACCTTCGTCGCGTCCACCCGGTCTTCCATGTCTCCTGCATCAAGCCCGTCCTTCGCGCCCCCGCTCGTCTTCCCCCCCCCCCCCCATCCTTGTCGAGGGCGCACCCATCTACAGGGTCCGTAGAATTTTGGACATGCGTCCTCGGGGCCGTGGTCACCAGTACCTCGTAGATTGGGAGGGGTACGGTCCTGAGGAGAGGAGTTGGGTTCCCTCTCGGGACGTGCTGGACCGTGCGCTGATCGAGGATTTCCTCCGTTGCCGCCAGGTTTCCTCCTCGAGTGCGCCAGGAGGCGCTCGGTGAGTGGGGGGGTACTGTCATGTACTGTCATGTTGTGTCTTGTCTCTGTCCTTTCCCTTCACCCTGTCTCCCTCTGCTGGTCGTTGTTAGGTTACCTTTTCTCCCCCTCTTTCCCCCAGCTGTGCCTTGTCTCCTCCTAACCACCTTGTCACCCCTTTTCCCACCTGTTCCCTTTTTCCCTCTGATTAGGTCCCTATATCTCTCTCTGTTTCTGCTCCTGTCCTTGTCGGATTCTTGTTTGTTTGTGTCATTCATGCCTGAACCAGACTGTCGTCATGTTTGCTGTAACCTTGTCTTGTCCTGTCGGAATCTGCCGGTCCGTCTGAGCCTACCTATGTTTGGTAATTAAAGATGCTCTGTTTAAGTTAATTCGCTTTTGGGTCCTCATTCACGCACCGTAACACTATCTCTCTCTCTCTCGCTCTCTCTCTCTCTCTCTCTTTCTCTCTCTCTCTCTCTCTCTCTCTCTCTGTCTCCTTTTCTCTCTCCTTTCTCTCTCTCTCTCTCTCGCTCCCTCTCCTTTTCTCTCTCTTTCTTGCTCCCTCTCCTTTTCTCCCTCTCTCTCCCTCTCCTTTTCTCTCTCTCTCTCACGCTCCTTTTCTCTCTCTCTCTCGCTCTCTCTCTCTCTCTCTCTGTCTCTCTCTCTCTCTCTCTCTCCCCCCCCTTTTATTCTCTCTCTCTCTCGCTCTCTCTCTCTCTCTCTCTCTCTCTCTCTCTCTCCCCCCCCTTTTATTCTCTCGCTCTCGCTCTCTCTCTCTCTCTCTCGCTCTCGCTCTCTCTCTCTCTCTCTCGCTCTCGCTCTCGCTCTCGCTCTCGTCTCGCTCTCTGTCTCTGAATCAGAGAGGTGCGGGGGGCTGCCTTAATCTTTGGGGCGGTGGTTAGAGCATTGGGCCAGTAACCAAAAGGTTGCTTGATCGAATCCCTGAGCTAAGTAAAATCCCTGAATCTCTGAGCTAAGTAGAATCCCTGAGCTAAGTAAAATCCCTGAATCCCTGAGCCAAGTAAAATCCCTGAATCCCTGAGCTAAGTAAAATCCCTGAATCCCTGAGCTAAGTAAAATCCCTGAATCCCTGAGCTAAGTAAAATCCCTGAATCCCTGAGCTAAGTAAAATCCCTGAATCCCTGAGCTAAGTAAAATCCCTGAATCCCTGAGCTAAGTAAAATCCCTGAATCCCTGAGCTAAGTTAAATCCCTGAGCTAAGTAAAATCCCTGAATCCCTGAGCTAAGTAAAATCCCTGAATCCCCGAGCTTAGTAAAATCCCTGAATCCCCGAGCTAAGTAAAATCCCTGAATCCCTGAGCTAAGTAAAATCCCTGAATCCCTGAGCTAAGTAAAATCCCTGAATCCCTGAGCTAAGTAAAATCCCTGAATCCCTGAGCTAAGTAAAATCCCTGAATCCCTGAGCTAAGTAAAATCCCTGAATCCCTGAGCTAAGTTAAATCCCTGAGCTAAGTAAAATCCCTGAATCCCTGAGCTAAGTAAAATCCCTGAATCCCCGAGCTTAGTAAAATCCCTGAATCCCCGAGCTAAGTAAAATCCCTGAATCCCTGAGCTAAGTAAAATCCCTGAATCCCTGAGCTAAGTAAAATCCCTGAATCCAGCAACCTTTTGGTTACTGTCCCAATGGTACCTGTCGCTAGATACGACCTTTCATTCTAAGAGTGTATACAAGTAGGAGCTAATAGCCTCGGGGCTATAAGCTGGTGTCTCACAATGGAGAATGAGGAGGGCTTTAACTAGTCCCTGTACAAGCATATTCATGGTGACCCATTTCTGCTGACAGACAGACAGACAGACAGACAGACAGTAGTGTGCATCCCAAATTACATCCTATTGCCTAAGTATACCCTACATTACTCATCTCACATACTGTACTCGATACCATCTACTGCATCTTTATGTAATACATGTATCACTAGCCACTTTAAACTATGCTACTTAATATAATGTTTAGATACCCTACATTACTCATCTCACATACTGTACTCGATACCATCTACTGTATCTTGCCTATGCCGCTCTGTACCATCACTCATTCATATATCTTTATGTACATATTCTTTATCCCTTTACACTTGTGTGTATAAGGTAGTAGTTTTGGAATTGTTAGGTTAGATTACTCGTTGGTTATTACTGCGTTGTCGGAACTAGAAGCACAAGCATTTCGCTACACTCTCATTAACATCTGCTAACCATGTGTATGTGACCAATAACATCTGCTAACCATGTGTACGTGACCAATAACATCTGCTAACCATGTGTATGTGAACAATAACATCTGCTAACCATGTGTATGTGACCAATAACATCTGCTAACCATGTGTATGGACCAATAAATGTGATTTGAGATTCTGTAATAGGCTCCAGATATATAAATCCATATTCAGAACTGAACATCCCCAGGGATTCATCTTCAATATAATATTTTAGCAGGAAATCTATTTTCAAATGATTTAACCTTCTAGGCTTGAGGCTGATGATTCAAGCACTTTGAGTGAAACTACAATCACAAGGATTTCGCTACACTCGCATTAACATCTGCTGACCATGTGTATGTGACAAATAACATTTGATTTGATTTTGATTTTGATTTTGATTTGGTGTACAACCTTTGACCAGGAAACCATAGGGGGCACGGTGTCATTTAGGACACACCCAGTCTGACATCAGGTGACTGGATGCTGAGGTCTGAATGGAGGAATGACATCAGGTGACTGGATGCTGAGGTCTGAATGGAGGAATGACATCAGGTGACTGGATGCTGAGGTCTGAATGGAGGAATGACATCAGGATGCTGAGGTCTGAATGGAGGAATGACATCAGGTGACTTGGCTGCTGTGGTCTGAATGGAGGAATGACATCAGGATGCTGAGGTCTGAATGGAGGAACGACATCAGGTGACTGGATGCTGAGGTCTGAATGGAGGAACGACATCAGGTGACTGGATGCTGTGGTCTGAATGGAGGAATGACATCAGGTGACTTGGCTGCTGTGGTCTGAATGGAGGAATGACATCAGGTGACTGGATGCTGAGGTCTGAATGGAGGAATGACATCAGGATGATTTAAAGAGATTATGAGAGCTTGTTTACCACATTAGGGACCCAACACAGTGCAACATAAAGTTGAATGACTTATTCAAAGTGTTATTTCAGAAATGTGTGGGCTGCCAGGACTGGTTGAAGGGATACAACAGTGTAGGAGTTCTGAGAATGAGAAGACTAGTGGGAATGAGAGGCTGATTCCTTCTAGACTGAGGGAGAGATGGGACTGTATTGGACTGATGAGAGGCTGATTCCTTCTAGACTGAGGGAGAGATGGGACTGATGAGAGGCTGATTCCTTCTAGACTGAGGGAGAGATGGGACTGATGAGAGGCTGATTCCTTCTGGACTGAGGGAGAGATGGGACTGATGAGAGGCTGATTCCTTCTGGACTGAGGGAGAGATGGGACTGATGAGAGGGTGATTCCTTCTAGACAGAGGGAGAGATGGGACTGATGAGAGGCTGATTCCTTCTAGACTGAGGGAGAGATGGGACTGTATTGTGACTGATGAGAGGCTGATTCCTTCTGGACTGAGGGAGAGATGGGACTGTATTAGACTGATGAGAGGCTGATTCCTTCTAGACAGAGGGAGAGATGGGACTGATGAGAGGCTGATTCCCTTTGAGAGACAGAGGGAGAGATGGGACTGATGAGAGGCTGATTCCTTCTAGACAGAGGGAGAGATGGGACTGTATTGGACTGATGAGAGGCTGATTCCTTCTAGACTGAGGGAGAGATGGGACTGATGAGAGGCTGATTCCTTCTGGACTGAGGGAGAGATGGGACTGATGAGAGGCTGATTCCTTCTGGACTGAGGGAGAGCTGGGACTGTATTAGACTGATGAGAGGCTGATTCATTCTGGACTGAGGGAGAGATGGGACTGATGAGAGGCTGATTCCTTCTGGACTGAGGGAGGGATGGGACTGTATTGGACTGATGAGAGGCTGATTCCTTCTAGACAGAGGGAGAGCTGGGACCAATGAGAGGCTGATTCCTTCTGGACTGAGGGAGAGCTTGGACTCGAGAGAAGAGAGCTGGAGGAGCGCTGGTGATGAGAGGGGATGTGCTCCTTTGAGGGAGCTCAACCACTGGGGATGTGGATGTGTGTGTGTATATGTGTGTGTGTGTGTGTGTGTGTGTGTGTTTGTGGTGGCTCGGACAGGGTGAGATCTCCCAGAAGAGTGCCAGGGGAAGATGGAGCCTGGGAGGTTTTTAACAGAGCAACAGAAGGGTTGGAGCACTGAGCAGAGAGCATGTCCCCTCATGTCAAAATCTAATCACATTTTATCGGTCACATACACATGGTTAGCAGATGTTAATTAATGCGAGAGTAGCGAAATGCTTGTGTTTCTTGTTCCGACAGTGTGGTAATATCTAACAAGTAATCAAGTAATCTAACAATTCCACAACATCTACCTAATACACACAAATCTAAAGGGGTGAATGAGAATATGTACATAAAGATATATGAATGAGTGATGGTACAGAACGGCATAGGCAAGATACAATAGATGGTATAGAGTACAGTATATACACATGAGATGAGTAATGTAGGGTATGTAAACATTAATATAGTGGCATTATTTAGAGTGACTTTGTGAACCTTTCTGATCTCCCCATCCCGGATCCGGGTTCGTGAATACAGACTCAAGCTCATTACCATAACGCAACGTTAACTATTCATGAAAATCGCAAATGAAATGAAATAAATATGCTAGCTCTCAAGCTTAGCCTTTTGTTAACAACACTGTCATCTCAGATTTTCAAAATATGCTTCTCAACCATTGCAAAACAATCATTTGTGTAACAGTATTGATGGCTAACGTAGCATTTAGCATTAGCATTCAGCTGGCAACATTTACACAAAAAAACAGAAAAGCATTCAAAAAAATCATTTACCTTTGAAGAACTTCAGATGTTTTCATTGAGGAGACTCTCAGATAGCAAATGTTCAGTTTTTCCTGAAAGATTATTTGTTTAGGACAAATCGCTCCGTTTTCTGCGTCACGTTTAGCTATGAAAAAACCCCTGTATCCAGGATTGTGTAAATCTATCAGCAAGCTCATTAGCATAACACAACGTTAACTATTTATGAAAATCGCAAATGAAATGAAATAAATATGCCATCTCTCAAGCTTAGCCTTTTGTAAACAACACTGTCATCTCAGATTTTCAAAATATGCTTCTCAACCATAGGAAAACAATCATTTGTGTAAAAGTAGCTAGCTAGAGTTAGCATTTCGCGTTAGCATTTAGCGTTAGCATTAGCGTTAGCATCCAGCACGCAACATTAACAAAAACATAAAAGCCTTCAAATAAAATCATTTACCTTTGAAGAACTTCTGATGTTTTCAATGAGGATACTCTCAGTTAGATAGCAGATGCTCAGTTTTTCCAAAAAGATTCCTTGTGTATTAGAAATAGCTCCGTTTTATACATCACATTTGGCTACCAAAAAAAATCCATAAATTCAGTCCTCAAAACGCAAACTTTTTTCCAAATTAACTCCATAATATCGACTGAAAACATGGCAAACGTTTTTTAGAATCAAGCCTCAAGGTGTTTTTCACATATCTCTTCATTGATACATCGTTCTTGGAAACATGCTTTCTCTCCTGAATCCCAGGAGAAAATGACCGCACCTGAAGATTACGCACAAATTTAGACAAAGGACACCGGGCGGACCTCTGGAAAATGTAGTCTCTTATGGCCAATCTTCCAATGATATGCCTACAAATACGTCACAATGCTGCTAAGACCTTGGGCGAACGACAGAAAGTGTAGGCTCATTCCTTGCGCAATCACAGCCATATAAGGAGAGAATGGAAAACAGAGCTTCAGAAATTCTGCTAATTCCTGGGTGATGCATCATCTTGGTTTCGCCTGTAGAATGAGTTCTGGGGCACTTACAGACAAAATCTTTGCAGATTCTGAAACTTCAGAGTGTTTTCTTTCCAAAACTGTCAAGAATATGCATAGTCGAGCATCTTTTCGTGACAAAATATCGCGCTTAAAACGGGAACGTTTTTTATCCAAAAATGAAATAGCGCCCCTAGAGCTCTAACTGGTTTTAAAGAGGCCAGTGATTTGAGTCAGTATGTTGGCAGCAGCCTCTCTGAGTTAGTGATGGCTGTTTAACAGTCTGAGGGCCTTGAGATAGAAGCTGTTTTTCAGCCTCTCTGTGTTAGTGATGGCTGTTTAGCAGTCTGATGGCCTTGAGATAGAAGCTGTTTTTCAGCCTCTCTGTGTTAGTGATGGCTGTTTAACAGTCTGACGGCCTTGAGACAGAAGCTGTTTAACAGTCTGAGGGCCTTGAGATAGAAGCTGTTTAACAGTCTGATGGCCTTGAGATAGAAGCTGTTTAACAGTCTGAGGGCCTTGAGATAGAAGCTGTTTTTCAGCCTCTCTGAGTTAGTGATGGCTGTTTAGCAGTCTGATGGCCTTGAGATAGAAGCTGTCTAACAGTCTGATGGCATTGAGATAGAAGCTGTTTAACAGTCTGATGGCCTTGAGATAGAAGCTGTTTAACAGTCTGATGGCCTTGAGATAGAAGCTGTTTTTCAGTCTCTCGGTCCCAGCTTTGATGCACCTGTACTGACCTCGCCTTCTGGATGATAGCGGGGTGAACAGGCAGTGGCTTGGGTGGTTGTTGTCCTTGATTATATTTATGGCCTTCCTGTGTCATTGGGTGGTGTAGGTGTCCTGGAGGGCAGGTAGTTTGCCCCCCGGTGATGCGTTGTGCAGACCTCACTACCCTCTGGAGAGCCTTACGGTTGTGGGCGGAGCAGTTGCCGTACCAGGCAGTGATTCAGCCCGACAGGATGCTCTCGATTGTGCATCTATAAAAGTTTGTCAGGGTTTTAGGTGGCAAGACACATTTCTTCAGCCTCCTGAGGTTGAAGAGGCTCTGTTGCGCCTTCTTCACCACACTGTCTGTGTGAGTGAACCAATTCAGTGTGTCTGTAATGTGTACGCCCAGGAACTTAAAACTTTCCACCTTCTCCAAGGCTGTCTCTTCGATGTGGATAGAGGGGGTGCTCCCTCTGCTGTTTCCTGAAGTCCCCATTCACACATGTACCTGCAGGCACACACACACACACACACACACACACACACACACACACACACACACGCATGCGCACGCACACGCACGCACACACACACACACACACTACTGGTTTCACACCGTGTGTCTTACTCTCAGCAGCATTACTGTAGTGTATGCATGGCCAACTTCCCAGTGCTCTCCTTCCCCTAGGCCCTGAACAACCAAGGACATTTACACAGAGACCATAGAGAGAGAGGGGAGGAGGAGGGAGAGAGAGAGGGGGGGGGGACTCCTCTCTCATTAGAATCCTGCCATCAGTCTTTCCCTCAGGAGGGAGGAAGAGGTAGAGGGAGGGGGAGGGATGAGGGAGAGGTGGGGGGAGGCATGTCAGCTTTTATTAATCACCCAAGGAATGATTATTGACCCAGACCCTCTACCGCAATGCCAGGATTACACAACACAGGGCAGGGGAGGGGAGGGCAGGGCAGGGCAGGAGAGGGGAGGGGAAAGTAGGAGAGGGGAGGGCAGGAGAGGGGAGAGCAGGAGAGGGGAGGGCAGGGCAGGAGAGGGGAGGTTGTGGGTTCTTTTACACATGACACATTCCTCTGGTCTCCTCTGGTCTAGTCTCCTCTAGTCTCCTCTGTTCTCCTCTGTCCTCCTCTGGTCTCCTCTGTTCTCATCTGTTCTCCTCTTGTCTCCTCTGTTCTCCTCTGTTCTCATCTGGTCTCCTCTAGTCTCCTCTAGTCTCCTCTAGTCTCCTCTGTTCTCCTCTAGTCTCCTCTGTTCTCCTCTTGTCTCCTCTGTTCTCCTCTAGTCTCCTCTAGGCTCCTCTAGTCTCCTCTTGTCTCCTCTGTTCTCATCTGTTCTCCTCTAGTCTCCTCTGTTCTCATCTGTTCTCCTCTAGTCTCCTCTGTTCTCATCTGTTCTCCTCTAGTCTCCTCTGTTCTCATCTGTTCTCCTCTTGTCTCCTCTGTTCTCCTCTTGTCTCCTCTGTTCTCCTCTGTTCTCATCTGGTCTCCTCTAGTCTCATCTAGTCTCCTCTAGTCTCCTCTTGTCTGCTCTGTTCTCCTCTGGTCTCCTCTGTTCTCCTCTGGGCTCCTCTAGTCTCCTCTATTATCATCTGGTCTCTGTTCTCCTCTGTTCTCCTCTGGTCTCTAGTCTCCTCTAGTCTCCTCTGTTCTCCTCTGGGCTCCTCTAGTCTCCTCTATTCTCCTCTGGTCTCTGTTCTCCTCTGTTCTCTAGTCTCCTCTAGTCTCCTCTGTTCTCCTCTGGGCTCCTCTGTTCTCCTCTGGTATCTAGTCACCTCTAGTCTCCTCTGTTCTCCTCTAGTCTCCTCTGTTCTCCTCTAGTCTCCTATGGGCTCCTCTGTTCTCCTCTAGTCTCCTCTAGTCTCCTCTGTTCTCCTCTCGTCTCCTCTGTTCTCCTCTGGTCTCCTCTAGTCTCCTCTAGTCTCCTCTGTTCTCCTCTGGTCTCCTCTGTTCTCCTCTGATCTCCTCTAGTCTCCTCTGGTCTCCTCTGGTCTCCTCTAGTCTCCTCTAGTCTCCTCTGTTCTCCTCTTGTCTCCTCTGTTCTCCTCTAGTCTCCTCTAGGCTCCTCTAGTCTCCTCTTGTCTCCTCTGTTCTCATCTGTTCTCCTCTAGTCTCCTCTGTTCTCATCTGTTCTCCTCTAGTCTCCTCTGTTCTCATCTGTTCTCCTCTAGTCTCCTCTGTTCTCATCTGTTCTCCTCTTGTCTCCTCTGTTCTCCTCTTGTCTCCTCTGTTCTCCTCTGTTCTCATCTGGTCTCCTCTAGTCTCATCTAGTCTCCTCTAGTCTCCTCTTGTCTCCTCTGTTCTCCTCTGGTCTCCTCTGTTCTCCTCTGGGCTCCTCTAGTCTCCTCTATTATCATCTGGTCTCTGTTCTCCTCTGTTCTCCTCTGGTCTCTAGTCTCCTCTAGTCTCCTCTGTTCTCCTCTGGGCTCCTCTAGTCTCCTCTATTCTCCTCTGGTCTCTGTTCTCCTCTGTTCTCTAGTCTCCTCTAGTCTCCGCTGTTCTCCTCTGGGCTCCTCTGTTCTCCTCTGGTATCTAGTCACCTCTAGTCTCCTCTGTTCTCCTCTAGTCTCCTATGGGCTCCTCTGTTCTCCTCTAGTCTCCTCTAGTCTCCTCTGTTCTCCTCTCGTCTCCTCTGTTCTCCTCTGGTCTCCTCTAGTCTCCTCTAGTCTCCTCTGTTCTCCTCTGGTCTCCTCTGTTCTCCTCTGGTCTCCTCTAGTCTCCTCTGGTCTCCTCTGGTCTCCTCTAGTCTCCTCTAGTCTCCTCTGTTCTCCTCTGTTCTCCTCTGGTATCCTCTAGTCTCCTCTATTATCCTCTGGTCTCAGTTCTCCTCTGTTCTCCTCTGGTCTCTAGTCTCATCTAGTCTCCTCTGTTCTCCTCTAGTCTCATCTGTTCTCCTCTGGTCTCCACTGTTCTCCTCTAATCTCCTCTGTTCATCTCTGATCTCCTCTGGTCTCTGTTCTCCTCTGTCCTCCTCTGGTCTCCTCTGTTCTCCTCTAGTCTCCTCTAGTCACCTCTGTTCTCCTCTGGTCTCCTCTGTTCTCCTCTGGTCTCCTCTAGTCACCTCTGTTCTCCTCTTGTCTCCTCTAGTCACCTCTGTTCTCCTCTGTTCTCCTCTGGTCTCCTCTGTCACCTCTGGTCTCCTCTGTTCTCCTCTAGTCTCCTCTGGTCTCCTCTGATCTCTGTTCTCCACTAGTCTCCTCTAGTCTCCTCTAGTCTCCTCTGGTCTCCTCTGATCTTTGTTCTCCTCTGGTTGTGTGCATGGTTACAGGGACATTGCGGCACATAGCAGCAGGAGGCAGTGTTAACTTAATTTACGAGACCATGCTGCTGGGTTGTCACTGCAGCTGTACACACACACCTGCCTACCATGAGTCTGGTACTCTTGGGATGTCTTACAGCTTCCAACAGAGATTTAATCAGTCCTATAGCTTCAGTCCTAGGTTACAGTACTGTTATATGTCCTACAGAGGGTTATTCAGTCCTATAGCTTCAGTCCTACAGTAGGTTGCAGTACTGTTATTTGTCCTACAGAGGGTTATTCAGTCCTATAGCTTCAGTCCTACAGTAGGTTACAGTACTGTTATTTGTCCTACAGAGGTTTATTCAGTCCTACAGTAGGTTACAGGACTGTTATTTGTCCTACAGAGATTTATTCAGTCCTATAGCTTCAGTCCTAGGTTACAGTACTGTTATGTGTCCTACAGAGGTTTATTCAGTCCTACAGTAGGTTACAGTACTGTTATGTGTCCTACAGAGGTTTATTCAGTCCTATAGCTTCAGTCCTACAGTAGGTTACAGGACTGTTATGTGTCCTACAGAGGTTTATTCAGTCCTACAGTAGGTTACAGGACTGTTATTTATCCTACAGAGGTGTATTCAGTCCTACAGTAGGTTACAGGACTGTTATTTGTCCTACAGAGGTGTATTCAGTCCTATAGCTTCAGTCCTACAGTAGGTTACAGGACTGTTATGTGTCCTACAGAGGTTTATTCAGTCCTACAGTAGGTTACAGGACTGTTATTTGTCCTACAGAGATTTATTCAGTTCTATAGCTTCAGTCCTACAGTAGGTTACAGGACTGTTATTTGTCCTACAGAGGGTTATTCAGTCCTATAGCTTCAGTCCTACAGTAGGTTACAGGACTGTTATTTGTCCTACAGAGGTTTATTCAGTCCTACAGTAGGTTACAGGACTGTTATGTGTCCTACAGAGGTTTATTCAGTCCTACAGTAGGTTACAGGACTGTTATTTATCCTACAGAGGTGTATTCAGTCCTACAGTAGGTTACAGGACTGTTATGTGTCCTACAGAGGGTTATTCAGTTCTATAGCTTCAGTCCTACAGTAGGTTACAGGACTGTTATTTGTCCTACAGAGGTGTATTCAGTCCTACAGTAGGTTACAGGACTGTTATTTGTCCTACAGAGGTTTATCCAGAGGCTGTAAACTAAGAGACAAGTCCCCATAGTGGTATGTATAGATGGTATGGATGTTTAAATACCTTACTGAGGCTGTAAACTAAGTGTATAGATGGTATGGATGTTTAAATACCTTACTGAGGCTGTAAACTAAGTGTATAGATGGTATGGATGTTTAAATACCTTACTGAGGCTGTAAACTAAGTGTATAGATGGTATGGATGTTTAAATACCTTACTGAGGCTGTAAACTAAGTGTATAGATGGTATAGATGTTTAAATACCTTACTGTGCTTTTCGTTGACATACTGCTTTTTAACATCACATGCAAATCTGGAAAATATCCCCATAAACTGCAGAATTTTGTTTACATTTTTTGTCTAGTCATGAAACAGGAATTTGAACAATCATGTATTTATTTGAATATTGGAAATGCTTTAAGTGTGTGTCGTCGTCGTCCCCCCCCCCCCCCCCACAAAAAAACAACGTAATCAGTGACATGGTTTGGTGATGTTTGGTCCGTTAGTCTATTGGCCCACCTTGTGGACAAAAGAAGGCATTACCGTGACAACGTGTTCTGCTCTACTGGCAGAAGACTGCAGTCTGAGTGGTCTGAGATCTGCCTCTAAGAATACAGTCATGTGCAATGCTCTTGGTTGGTCGTCAAATCAACAAGATAATTGATAAAAAAATGCTTATTTTATTTCATAATGTACACCGTTTTTAAAACGGTCCTGACTCCCATTCACAACGGTATTCAGTTGGTAAGAGACAGACATTCAGTAAACAGGAATAGATTGGCCTCCATCTATGTGTTATCAAAAACAGACAGAAAAGAGAAATAGGAAAAACAACATTTTGATTCAGAGCAATAAGAAATGGAATAATTTCACTGCGCAAACCAGAAACCTTTTAATATATAAATTCAATCAATACTGTAAAACTATTTAAATATAATATGTAGAAATGTTGTGTTGGACTATGCTTGATGAAGAGTCAATATATCTTTATAGACTGTTAAGAGTATTTATCTAGTCAATATGCCAGTGTATTATGTCTGTTTTGTAACACTGTGTTTATATGTAAAAATATGATCGTATTATGAATTGTTTTTCAATGTTTAAGGACTCTTGAAAAATTAGTCCAAATTAGGACTAAAATAGCTCTGAATCAAGTCAAATCAAATCAAATACAGATTGTACTTTTTTTCACATTGTGTGTTTTTTTTAAATCAGGAATGAATCATCCATTATTTTAACCTGACCAGTTAATAACTGTTATTATGTCTCTCTCTCTCTCTATCTCTTTCTCTGTCTCTCTCTCTCTCTCTTTCTCTGTCTCTCTCTCTCTCTCTCTCTCTCTCTCTCTCTCTGTCTCGCTCTGTCTCTCTCTCTCTCTCTCTCTCTCTCTCTCTCTGTATTTCTCTCTCTCTCTCTCTCTCTCTCTCTCTCTCTCTCTCTCTCTCACAGTCACAATGGTCCCAGTTCTGTTTTTGGTGGCAATCACGTTATCAACCAATGACACTTCCAATGAAGACCAGACAGGAGGTAAGTGAGACAGATGTAATTGAACCGTAGAATGTGCTTCTGGAGACAGACAGTATACTACATCATATGTGTTACATGGTCAAAAAAAGGCCCGATTTTCAACAACTTGTTGGGACGTTTTTTCTTCCTGACTCAGTAAAATGTAATAACTGTTTCTAGACAGTAAATACACAGTAAGGCCTGTGTCTACATTACAGTATATCCTCCACTGTCTGATAAGGTACTATTGTCCATAACTTCCTTTACTATTACAGGATTATAGTTCAACTGGACTGGATTAGTTTAGCCAGTAATTTACCATGTTGTTATCATTTGTAAACGGGCCAAATGGCTGGCTGGGAATGTCTTTAACACTAGCCCTTCTCTCTCTCAGGTTTAAATGAGATAACCCAAACCCTAAACAGTAGCCCAGCCCTTCTCTCTCTCAGGTTTAAATGAGATAACCCAAACCCTTAACAGTAGCCCTTCTCTCTCTCAGGTTTAAATTAGATAACCCAAACCCTTAACAGCAGCCCAGCCCTTCTCTCTCTCAGGTTTAAATGAGATAACCCAAACCCTAAACAGTAGCCCAGCCCTTCTCTCTCTCAGGTTTAAATGAGATAACCCTGACCCTTAACAGTAGCCCAGCCCTTCTCTCTCTCAGGTTTAAATGAGATAACCCAAACCCTTAACAGTAGCCCTTCTCTCTCTCAGGTTTAAATGAGATAACCCAAACCCTTAACAGTAGCCCAGCCCTTCTCTCTCTCAGGTTTAAATGAGATAACCCAAACCCTTAACAGTAGCCCAGCCCTTCTCTCTCTCAGGTTTAAATTAGATAACCCAAACCCTTAACAGTAGCCCAGCCCTTCTCTCTCTCAGGTTTAAATGAGATAACCCAAACCCTTAACAGTAGCCCTTCTCTCCCTCAGGTTTAAATGAGATAACCCAAACCCTTAACAGTAGCCCTTCTCTCTCTCAGGTTTAAATGAGATAACCCAAACCCTTAACAGTAGCCCAGCCCTTCTCTCTCTCAGGTTTAAATGAGATAACCCAAACCCTTAACAGTAGCCCAGCCCTTCTCTCTCTCAGGTTTAAATGAGATAACCCAAACCCTTAACAGTAGCCCAGCCCTTCTCTCTCTCAGGTTTAAATGAGATAACCCAAACCCTTCACAGTAGCCCAGCCCTTCTCTCTCTCAGGTTTAAATGAGATAACCCAAACCCTTAACAGTAGGGGAGCCCTTCTCTCTCTCTCAGGTTTAAATGAGATAACCCAAACCCTTAACAGTAGCCCTTCTCTCTCTCAGGTTTAAATGAGATAACCCAAACCCTTAACAGTAGGGGAGCCCTTCTCTCTCTCAGGTTTAAATGAGATAACCCAAACCCTTAACAGTAGCCCTTCTCTCTCTCAGGTTTAAATGAGATAACCCAAACCCTTAACAGTAGCCCAGCCCTTCTCTCTCTCAGGTTTAAATGAGATAACCCAAACCCTTAACAGTAGCCCTTCTCTCTCTCAGGTTTAAATGAGATAACCCAAACCCTAAACAGTAGCCCAGCCCTTCTCTCTCTCTCTCAGGTTTAAATGAGATAACCCAAACCCTAAACAGTAGTCCTTCTCTCTCTCAGGTTTAAATGAGATAACCCAAACCCTAAACAGTAGCCCTTCTCTCTCTCAGGTTTAAATGAGATAACCCAAACCCTTAACAGTAGGGGAGCCCTTCTCTCTCTCAGGTTTAAATGAGATAACCCAAACCCTTAACAGTAGTCCTTCTCTCTCTCAGGTTTAAATGAGATAACCCAAACCCTTAACAGTTGCCCAGCCCTTCTCTCTCTCAGGTTTAAATGAGATAACCCAAACCCTAAACAGTAGCCCAGCCCTTCTCTCTCTCAGGTTTAAATGAGATAACCCAAACCCTTAACAGTAGCCCAGCCCTTCTGTCTCTCAGGTTTAAATGAGATAACCCAAACCCTAAACAGCAGCCCTTCTCTCTCTCAGGTTTAAATGAGATAACCCAAACCCTTAACAGTAGGGGAGCCCTTCTCTCTCTCAGGTTTAAATGAGATAACCCAAACCCTTAACAGTAGTCCTTCTCTCTCTCAGGTTTAAATGAGATAACCCAAACCCTTAACAGTTGCCCTTCTCTCTCTCAGGTTTAAATGAGATAACCCAAACCCTTAACAGTAGGGGAGCCCTTCTCTCTCTCAGGTTTAAATGAGATAACCCAAACCCTAAACAGTAGCCCAGCCCTTCTCTCTCTCAGGTTTAAATGAGATAACCCAAACCCTTAACAGTAGCCCAGCCCTTCTCTCTCTCAGGTTTAAATGAGATAACCCAAACCCTTAACAGTAGCCCTTCTCTCTCTCAGGTTTAAATGAGATAACCCAAACCCTTAACAGTAGCCCTTCTCTCTCTCAGGTTTAAATGAGATAACCCAAACCCTTAACAGTAGGCCAGCCCTTCTCTCTCTCAGGTTTAAATGAGATAACCCAAACCCTTAACAGTAGGGGAGCCCTTCTCTCTCTCAGGTTTAAATGAGATAACCCAAACCCTTAACAGTAGTCCTTCTCTCTCTCAGGTTTAAATGAGATAACCCAAACCCTTAACAGTTGCCCAGCCCTTCTCTCTCTCAGGTTTAAATGAGATAACCCAAACCCTAAACAGTAGCCCAGCCCTTCTCTCTCTCAGGTTTAAATGAGATAACCCAAACCCTTAACAGTAGCCCAGCCCTTCTCTCTCTCAGGTTTAAATGAGATAACCCAAACCCTTAACAGTAGCCCTTCTCTCTCTCAGGTTTAAATGAGATAACCCAAACCCTTAACAGTAGCCCTTCTCTCTCTCAGGTTTAAATGAGATAACCCAAACCCTAAACAGTAGCCCTTCTCTCTCTCAGGTTTAAATGAGATAACCCAAACCCTAAACAGTTGCCCAGCCCTTCTCTCTCTCAGGTTTAAATGAGATAACCCAAACCCTTAACAGTAGCCCTTCTCTCTCTCAGGTTTAAATGAGATAACCCAAACCCTTAACAGTAGCCCTTCTCTCTCTCAGGTTTAAATGAGATAACCCAAACCCTTAACAGTAGCCCTTCTCTCTCTCAGGTTTAAATGAGATAACCCAAACCCTAAACAGTAGCCCAGCCCTTCTCTCTCTCAGGTTTAAATGAGATAACCCAAACCCTAAACAGTAGCCCAGCCCTTCTCTCTCTCTCTCAGGTTTAAATGAGATAACCCAAACCCTTAACAGTAGCCCTTCTCTCTCTCAGGTTTAAATGAGATAACCCAAACCCTAAACACCAGCCCAGACCTTCTCTCTCTCAGGTTTAAATGAGATAACCCAAACCCTAAACACCAGCCCAGACCTTCTCTCTCTCAGGTTTAGAGGAGCTTGTCCCTGATACTCATCTCTCTAGACAAAGGCTTCATCCCAAATAGCAGTCTATTCCCAATATAGTGCACTACTTTTTCTCAGGGTCCATAGGACTACGGTCAAAAGTAGTGCACTATATATTGAATAGGGTGCCATTTGGGACATGGCCAAGGCAGATCTTAAATCATGCCTCCATCCAGACCATAATAATGGGTCTAGTTGCCTGCCAACCTTAATTCCCACCTGGCAACCACCAGAGTAGGGTTGTGTTCAGTTGGGACAACACGGAAGAAAACACTCTGAAACAGACAGGTGCTATCTGCTGTCGCCCAATCAGAAAAGGGTTGTTTTTGTTGTCCGTTGGGAAGGGGGAAAAACGTTTTTGCCACAGTGTGTCTTATTGAACACTGCTCAACACTTGGCCTGTGCTCGACTCTCTGTAGCCACGTAGAAATATAATAACTAGAAAGGACATTCATGATCTGAGGTGGCTTTTGACCTATCTAGTAATTGTACTGCTACGCTCAACTCTCTGTTCTACCACAGGCTTCTTCCTGTTCCTCTCTCTGCTGTCTGGATCCTCCCCAATAACCTCTGCTACCTCCTGAAGTGTGTACTCGTTCACTACATTGGGTTGGTGGAGGCATGGGCTAGACTCGAGGGAGGGTTCCGCTATTTCCTTTCATAAATCTATGAAGGGAAGTGAACAAGAGCACACTTTCGGAGGAAGGACAGATTTTTTGTTTGGGGTCCATAACCTCTGCCTCTTCCTTATTCCCTCTCCTTTC
Source organism: Oncorhynchus mykiss (assembly GCF_013265735.2). Classification (NCBI taxonomy): domain Eukaryota; kingdom Metazoa; phylum Chordata; class Actinopteri; order Salmoniformes; family Salmonidae; genus Oncorhynchus; species Oncorhynchus mykiss. Next base: position 5,203,482 of record NC_048587.1, on the reverse strand, counting down.
CAGAAGACACAAAGTCCCAGAGTTCCCACATCCTGCCTACCGTGCTGGTCTTCTCCGTGCTGCTTGTCATCAGCATTCTGCTGGCCTGGTACTTCCTCAGGTAACGTACCAGTCACAGGGTGGGGTAGTTTGTGTGTGTGTGTGCTGCCAGACTGGGCGAGGGCCAAGGTGACGTCACCCTTCCTCTCCCCAATCAGCAGAGGGCGGAGCCTCCAGTCAGGAAATGAACCACTAGCAGTTGTTCATGCCTCGCGTTGGCCACAGTAAAAGTGAACTACACAGCCAGGCGCGTTAGTATGAACGATCTGAAGTCAAAGAGAGAGACCTGCTGTGGCTGTAACCTAGCAGTGCTGTGTTCTGTGATCTCATCAACCCTGGACTCTAATGAGAAAGAACAGCTTTTCCAGTTTCAGATGGTACCATACCAACGTATCTGTGTGCTTTATATAACATATAACTCATGTTTTAACTTATAACTGTTAGATCTTATAACTTCAACTGTTAGTTATTAGAACTGTTAGTTATTAGAACTGTTAGTTATTAGAACTGTTAGTTAATAGAACTTAGAACTGTTAGTTATTAGAACTTAGAACTGTTTGTTATTAGAACTTAGAACTGTTAGTTATTAGAACTTAGAACTGTTAGTTATTAGAACTTAGAACTGTTAGTTATTAGAACTTAGAAGTGTTAGTTATTAGAACTGTTAGTTATTAGAACTTAGAAGTGTTAGTTATTAGAACTGTTAGTTATTAGAACTTAGAACTGTTAGTTATTAGAACTTAGAACAGTTAGTTATTAGAACTGTTAGTTATTAGAACTGTTGTTTTGTACTGAACTTGACTAATAGTCGCAGGTAAAAATGTATCCCTTTATGTCCTTTAATTAACCTGTCATCCTCCTGTTCTCTCTCTTCTTCCTGTTCCTCCTGTTCTCTCTCTTCTTCCTGTTCCTCCTGTTCTCTATCTTCTTCCTGTTCCTCCTGTTCTCTGTCTTCTTCCTTTTCCTCCTGTTCTCTATCTTCTTCCTGTTCCTCCTGTTCTCTATCTTCTTCCTGTTCCTCCTGTTCTCTATCTTCTTCCTGTTCCTCCTGTTCTCTATCTTCTTCCTGTTCCTCCTGTTCTCTGTCTTCTTCCTGTTCCTCCTGTTCTCTGTCTTCTTCCTGTTCCTCCTGTTCTCTGTCTTCTTCCTGTTCCTCCTGTTCTCTGTCTTCTTCCTGTTCCTCCTGTTCGCTGTCTTCTTCCTGTTCCTCCTGTTCTCTATCTTATTCCTGTTCCTCCTGTTCTCTATCTTCTTCCTGTTCCTCCTGTTCTCTATCTTCTTCCTGTTCCTCCTGTTTTCTGTCTTCTTCCTGTTCCTCCTGTTCTCTCTCTCTCTCTACCCGGCAGGATAAGGAACCAGAGAAAGGAGGTCGTCACAGCAGTCGACAAGAAAATACCGAATGGAATCCTGGAAGAACAAGGTCCGGTCACCTTTAATAATGAGTCTTTGTCTTCGTTATGTTGTTGATCCGTTGTTTGTAACCAGGGAAGTGGCATCGAGATCGACGTCTTTTTCAAGTGGCCCTGGGTTGGAAGAACAAAGTGAAACTGATTTGCTTTGCACATACAGGCGTTGTTGAGAAGAGACAATTCGAAAGAGTTTTAATGTCAAGCTGTAGGCGGAGGAGTCTTCTCTGTTCTGCAGGAGTCCCCTCGCTGTCATGTGGTTGTTGTCTGACTTCCTGTGGTTACTGATGTGAAGGGAGGCAACCGATAGATAGTTTTCTAACCTACATCAACTAAGAAGTCTCAATCTGCATCGTGCAGTAGGCCTCGGTGCCTCACTGTGTCCTTGCCACGTAATACACTATATTTAAGGATGCGTTCTCACACACGTATTTCTTCAGCACGGTCGGTGTGTTACGTTCACATTTATTAACAAACAAGCAGCCGTTGTTACCTCCATTATTCACTACATTATCACTGTGATAATCCTCTATTAGCTACGTTGTTACCTCCATTATTCACTACATTATCACTGTGATAATCCTCTATTAGCTACGTTGTTACCTCCATTATTCACTACATTATCACTGTGATAATCATCTATTAGCTGTGTTGTTACATCCATTATTCACTACATTATCACTGTGATAATCCTCTATTAGCTGTGTTGTCACATCCATTATTCACTACATTATCGCTGTGATAATCCTCTATTAGCTGCGTTGTTACATCCATTATTCACTACATTATCACTGTGATAATCCTCTAATAGCTGCGTTGTTACCTCCATTATGCACTACATTATCGCTGTGATAATCCTCTATTAGCTCTGTTGTTACATCCGTTATTCACTACATTATCACTGTAATAATCCTCTATTAGCTGTGTTGTTACATCCATTATTCACTACATTATAACTGTGATAATCCTCTATTCGCTGCGTTGTTACATCCATTATTCACTACATTATCAATTGTGATAATCCTCTA